>NC_043744.1:5825391-5838290 GCF_004337985.1 Pyricularia pennisetigena
GCCTATGGGCTATTTACGGGCTATACTATCTACAAGGGGTCTTGCGGTGAATGAAAAACAAAAGTAAAGGCTGAGATGAGACGACGACTGTTCAAATCTTGTATTCCCCGACACATGTTTATATACGATAAAATTGATCTCGGCCGGCAATCCAGGAACGAGGCGACGCAAGACAAGACAACGCTGTCATTTCATTTCCCAGTGCGTGCTGTCTCCGCTAGACATTGAGCTTAAGGTCCCTTGCTTGGTCCAGGATATTCATGGCAGATGGCGCTAGCCACGCCGGCACTAGCCTGCGGACGGGCTGCATCAAGAGCGTCGATGCGACGCGACATCTGCTCACTCTCCATGCTGCTAGCCCTAGCCTAGGGGCCGGCCTGGCAAGGCGAATTGAACTAGATTGACATTCGTGATCCCAAACAGAACTCGGCCGACAAATTGCGTTTGTCCGGCAGGCAAAGGCAAATAAGAAGCTAACATGTACAGGCACAACGTACATAGTAGATTGTGTTGGTCCCCATCTCCATTTGATTCGTGGCAACATTAGCCCGCCAGCCCTTGGTCTGGACCCCGTCTCTGCTGTGTCCCCAGGCTGCGCGATGACGACATGGCGCGCCTCGTTTTTTTTTTTTTTCTTCTATCTTTTCTCTCGTCAATGACCCGTGGCTATCCGTCCATGAAATCAGGGCCCAGTAAAAGCAACACAAAAACCAGCTTCTTGGGAACAAAAATAGGTGCACACGTGATCAAAAAGACAGAATCAAATAGAACAAAGAGAAACAGCAGCAAAAAAGCTTCGTGATCTTCGTTACATTTTTCCCACGATCTGCGAAAGACCAAGTCTAGACTGGGGGCCTTTTACCAGTCAGGGCATTCAAATTCAGTTTGGATGGACCCCGTGGCGAATGTGGTGGCTTGCTGGGGCGTTCCTGTTAATGGTACGGTTGCCGATCTTCCCGAGACAGAAACCCTGGTCAATCTCTTCTGTTTTTAGGGGACCCTCCTTGACCGCCTGCCTGCCACGATAACGTTTCCTGCCTTGCCTGTTTCTGTTTCCATCCATCGGGCTTCGCTTTTGCTTCTTTGAGGGCGTTCGAGGATGCTGGTAGGATCCAATACCACCTTGACCCAAGGTAGCAAGCAGTTGCGGCGCTTTTGTTCCATTTCTCATCCTCAATCTTGACATAACCTCTCGGCCTTTTTTTTCTGTTCCAATTTTCTAAACTTTCCAAGACCAACTATTCGAGCGGTTATTAGCTCACGCAGCGTGTCCGACTCAAGCGTGTCTCCAGCGCCCCTCTGCGATCGGTCATCAGGGCCAGAGAGGACGAACAAAAAAAGCGGCTACGCGGGCGCAAAGGTTTAGCGCCAATCATCGCTTCCCTGAAATCTGCCTTCCACCCCAACACACGCATTTGTTCATTCTTCATTGGCTTTTGACCTTTGCCCTGACCCGGATTTTTCTCCCAGGCCCGCCGAGCTTATTCAAAGCCAGGGCTTCGCAGCATTCATTGGCAAACGGCCCGTTGCGATTTTGCGGTACGGTGTGACAACCAGGAAACCTCAGCTGAAAGTCTAGGCATCGTTCGATAACTCCGCTAAATTGGTGACCTTCAAGGCGATCCACGTCAATCAAACTGCCTGCCGCTCGGTTGCCTGCTGGTTGCTTACTCGCCTTGCTCGCCTACTTGGTACCAAAAAACTTTGACTACAGTATTCGAATCCACAACACGGTCCTGAATCTTGTTAATTTAATCGTGACTACATGATATTATCTGGCAGCTTGGCGCAAGATGCGAGAGTGGGTAAACTTGACAAGGCTACTACAACGTATGGGTTGAGTAGCATGCACATCATGTCATGTCATTGTTTCGGTACTACTGTGTGTCTCTACCATGGCACGTGGTAAAGATGCGTGACAGGACAGCACACAGTCACAACTGGCCATTATACGACAGGACTATACCCTGGTTAGGAAGGCATCCATGAGATTTTCTACGGCAAGGGCACCGTGTAAACGTATTTTATGGTAGGTGTCCTTGGCGTTTTTTTTATCACTCACAAAACCACGTAATAGTGATGTGCCGAACGCACGTATTTATCCGGAGAGGTGGACAGACGCCGAACCATGAATCATATCACCCGTCTTCTACCTACTTGAAATCCCTCCTAAAAATGTAGGCAAGTAGTTACAAAGATGATCCAGACACAGATAATCTACGCTGGTCTCGGGCAGTCTCTGCCCATCTACAGAATGGCAACACGTGACAGCTGCCGCGAGAAAAACTACCTACCCTGCATAAGCTTGGAGATATCCCTACGGACTTGTGCTCTGGATTCCAGTGCAAGTTCATCCTTCAACCAGGCTTGGACCTGTCATTTTCCCTGCCTGTTATAGGACAGCTCTAGCAACACATTCCTCAAATGGCCACGGACTAGAGCCACCTCTGGATAGTTGCCCGGGGATCAATGGGACGCCTTCAGGTCAAGTAAAGTATGTCCAAGTCGGCTACAACCGTTGGAAATTCGTCATCTATCGCTGTATTCACGATGAAGACGCTCTCTGGAACGAGTCCGTCTCCTGCTGCCGGTGTGAACCTGAAGACCCACACTTTTGTGAAGGATCTTGAGCAGTACCGGCGATGGACCATCGAGACTCGCATCATTCCTGACGGTGCCACCAAAGAAGTTGGTCAGCGATTTCAGGCTTGGTGCAAGAGGTCACCGAGCGCGAGGCCCAGCGCTCCATTCCCGATTGAAGAGTCCGGCTGCCGAGGGATCGGGAGGGTGCACGCATCTGTCGCTGCTTTCTGATCCTGACTGAAGGACCCTCTACCCTTGGTCCCCTTCATCAGGGCTAATACAGGGGACAAATCCATGCCAGAGCTTGATGTTTTGGAAATGATGATTGGGCGTGTTCTGAGCCACCATGCAACCGACTGACATGCCATGGCGACTTGGCATGGTGTAGCACGTATCCCAGGGCGTATCAGGTGATTCATTGGACACTTCCTCGGACAGGCAAGCTGTCACCCATCGGCAAGATGGCTTTTGCCGCACCAGGCATCGGTAGCGTTGGTCTCCGCGATGCTCATGGTGGAGGATTTGACGAAATAGCAGTACCAGTGCAGTGCAGCCATGTACATATTGAACAGCATACTACGGTCACAAAACTAGCCGCATTGGCTTGTGGTCTTTGGCACTTGTTTAAAAGAGCTTGAGGTGCCGTGTATGCAACCAGCCGTACCATAGGATGCGGTCCGGTTCGAACGATATTCTGCTAGCTCAAGATGTCGAATGTTGATGCAAGATTGCTAGACAACTATTGGTATCAGTGGGCCTTCCACAGACCGTGGTTTGTATCAAGAAGATATTCAAAGTCCGTTTGTAACAAGACAAGTCTATTGCAAGACTTCAAAGTAGTGTCCGTAACAGCAGCGCATTCTTGGCTGACGCGCAGTGCCGCATGCCGAACGCTGTGAAAGTGGTTCAGTTGGCATCAGCGTAACTGTACCATGGGTCGTGATGACTGACAAATGCTATGAACCCGTTGAGTTCCGCACAAGGACGGATGCCAACGCCAAGCAAAGGCCTATCCAAGTTGATCTGCACCTTGGCTCGCCGTTGGACTAACAGTTGACCCATGTCCACAGTTACCGAGAATGGAAGGGGGGTTCGCATGAGTGGACTTATGTTTGTTGCAATCCTGTCTGGTCTATGCAAGGTGTTGACTCCTGCCCGGTACGTGACCCCAGTGTGTAGATCGGCTTATATTTATTGTATCAATACAGATGGCGGAGACCAAGACTACTGGCCAACGAACTACCTTGACGAACTGTCAGACTGCCATCCAGCTGATCTGGGACTGGGCAGGGTAAGTAAATAATCAAAAAGAAGACGCCGTGGAGTCCTGCTGTGCCACTCCTCCTTTCGGCCCTCAACATCCTGATGATCATTGCTTCTTGCCTGCCAAGCTGGTCTTTGTTCTTGCTCTGCACCTGTGGATATGGAAACGCTTCGTCGTCGAGGGTCTCAAAGTAGCAACCCGATTCACGGGGGAGTGAAGTCTGTCGACGAGGTGGTTCTAGATTGTGTATAGGCGCGTACGAAACAACCAAATCGATGGATTTGCATCTCCCTGATCGGGTAGGCTGGTATCAGGAAGCAATCATGTGGACTACCGGCATGGCAGAGAGTTGTCTGCTGTTTATATTCAAATAGTCATCACGGATAGCTTCAGTAAAGATGATTGTAACGGTGACGATATACAATGATTGGAACAGGTCACCACCCGTGCCACTGGCAACACATTATATTTATCGACGCTGAAACTAAGTCTTCTCCGATCATGTGTTCACCCCTTTCGGATTCAGGATTATCGGAAACTGAGCACAACCTGCTGCCACTGGCGACAGATTCAACAATGAAAAGTGAGCACAAATGTCGGTGTCATTCTATGCGGGTTTCAACTAATAGCTGTCTCCAAGTGAGAAACAGCTAGCACGGCTGCTATGTAGATATGTCGTATCCTCCATCCAGTGTTGCTTTACGTGTCGCTCTGAGAACATCTTGTCAGCTGACAACCTGTACATCCTGTCCCCAGATCTCTGCACAGGCTCTTAGGCACCCACAAAAAAAAAAAAAAAAAAAAAAAAAAAAAAAAACCCGTGGCCCATCTGAAAGCATTACATCCCCTACCTGTCATTGTTCACAGGAGCAGATGCGACGAATCTATGATAAACTCCGCCAACGAGTCGTATTACGGTTCCAACAATATCCAACTTCATCTTCCGTTTCCCCCGTCACAGTTCGGGAAGACTTTCGCAGTCTTGTCAGGGTCAAAAGTTGCCAGGCAGTGGCTGCAAACTCCGGCCAGGTTTGATTACCGTCTCGTGCTTGCAGCTCTGGTTCGTCTATCCAGTCAGACGCAAGCTCCCAGCTCAGCTCACTCGCCCTCGTTTGGACCCTCTTCATCATCATCTTTGCAGTTCGTTCTGAACGATTCAGGCTCGCCCTTGAAAATAAACCTTTTACAGACAATGCAGGAGAAGAAGCGGTTAGACTTGCACAGCTCTCATCTACCTTGTATCCATCTCTAATTTTTCATACCAGGCCCCTTTGCGTAGTTAGCAGAGGACATGGCGGGCCGCATGACCTGGTACGGTTTGGTGTACCGTCAAAGGCCCCCGGCTTATTTGGAAGATGGCTCAGGCGGCTATGGGTTAAGTTGATAGTATGCTGCTCTGTATGGATCGTTCCAGCAACGACTAACTGCGCGCGGTAAGCTCATACAAGTAAGAACCGAAGTGCTTGAGGATGTGCCAGAGCCAGGTAGGTTGCTTGCTGTGAATTAGGACACCGCAGGCAACGTGTACCCGCGTTTTAATGTAGCACTTTAGTACTTTACTTGTTAGGCAGGATAGGCGAGTCTCGAGGCCGTATTCAGGATGAACCGACATGGCATGTATGTTGTTGGTGACCTCCCAATCTGGAAGCACTGGACCCGTACCGATTAGCAAGCCAAAGCCACAGCGTTTTCAAAACAGCCTGATACGCTGGGCGCGAGGTGCAACACGGCGCCGCCTTGGCATCCAGAATTAACTTTGGACCTTGATGCCGGACGCTCCCTCGAGGTAAGCTTGTTGCGTTGCCCGCACAAGTCGAGGAATTAGACTGACGTGAGCGACTGTCTCTTTGGAAATCTCGGAGGCAAAACATATCGTAGACAGTTTTGCTGACTGTCAAACAGTCTGGTGGCTTGAAAGACCGCCTCTTCATGGGAGCAGATTGAGCTGTACATCTGGAGCCGGTCGAATTTCGCGTGCCATCACGTCATGACTCGCAGGTCATTTGCCATCGGGAGATACATAGACAGCCCTGAAGCCTACCCGGTTATTTGGGAAACGCCCATGCTGCTGCGCACGGCGATGGTCGAATTGATTCTCATGCTGAACCTAGAGAGGTCGACAACGATTACTGGGGTACGGTGGCGAACAATTAAAATTGTCGCTACTGGGTCAAGCATTGTCTGAATGGGGTCAAGATGCAATATCATCGTGCGATGAGCGACCCGAATAGGCCGGACGATCCCACCTGATCGGGAGAAACTATCACCTGTTATTGCACATCCGAGACATTCCTGGTCATGGCCTGATTGGCCGCGCAGGCATCTGCTAGTCGAACGTACACAATGTCGGGAGTGCAGTACGAATCTGGAAAACAGCGCCTGATCCACAGCATTGATAGTATCCAACCTTTGTTATATACCCACGCCGCTACAATATGATTATGTTCCGTTCCATGGCTAACCTAGTCATATAACATGACTAGTATAGCCCGCCAGTAGCGGATACGTATAGCCAAGAGTTTCTTAGGCACAAACCGCCCCAACCAATTTCCGAGGTTGAATATATGGCAGCTAAAGCAGGCCTGGCTTTTCTACAAACCGTTGCAAGTGATGTTTGGATGACAAACCTGCCATTCCTGCTGCTTTCTTCAGTGCATAACAGGTCACGACAGCTTGCATCCGTCCTTATCAACCGCCGTCGCCACTTGTCACCATCGACGGCCAAGGACTTGGGCGCCCCCCTCGCAGAACCAGTCTGGGGGCGAAATACAATTGCTGTCTGCGCCACATGCCCAAACTGAAGGCATAAAACCCACCACGTTAACCCCTGTCTCGGGCGGCGGGCGGCGGGCGGCAGTTGTACAGCAGGGAGGAGAAAAAAAAAAGGAAAAAAAAAAAAAAAAAAAAAAAAAAGCCGCGAGTCCCGGGCCAGGGGCTTGGGAGCGGGTAAAGTGGAGATCTACAATACCCTTTTCTACACATTATACAACTCTATAAAACGGCAACATGCTGGCAGATGGGGCCGTGGCGCAGGCAAAGGCTCCCCTCCCTCCCTTCCCTTCCCAAGCCGTCAGCGCCAGTTCCGCCACGCCACGCTGTTTGCTGCAAAACATGGCGATGGCGATCCAATGTTGCGTCGCGACCAATTTCTTTTTCTTCTAGAACCGGAGGGGCAAGGGATTGTTTTGGGGGGGTTGGGGGTTGGGGTGGGCGCACCACTTTGTTGCCCAAACGTCGGCCACGCCCGAGGTGGAACCACTCGGTAGATGATGCCTGCTCGACATTTTAAAATTACTGCAGGGCTTTGTTTTGCTGTTGCTGCGACGCGTATGCTTCGGTGATGACGCTGGTTGAGAGTTGATCGCGTCCCGAGGTCGATTGCGATCTTGCATCTGCTTGTCAGCCGAGAGGAGACATTGCCTGCTTCAAGGATATGCTACGGCCAAGTTGAAGGTCAACGCGGTGGTCAGGGAAAGCTGGATTTTGAGTTTTGCCCCTGCAGCGTCGTCGTTGGTTGGACAGGGCGAGCTTTGATTTATTTTGACTTTGCTGTTTGCCTCGCATCATCTCCGTAATCTACAGTCACGAGTCAGGCAGGCTACGAAAGACATTACGTTACAGGTTGTGTCGAGCAAGGACGAAACCGTAGCCAAGAACCGTGCACACTCTGGTAAACCTATTTGCGATATTCTCCATCCACTGATACGGGGTAGGTAGTCTGTTTCATTATCTCTGTGTGACCGACGTGCATGATCTACATCACTTAATCCATATATATTTAAGCGAAAAACCCGGCTTGAATCGCACCCTCTCGGCTGTTGGGTTCAAATCTCGTTGACGAAAAGTGATTAGGGGCTCAGGGGCTTAGGAGTGGAGGTGAGTTGCTGAGGGAAGAAAGAAAGAAAGAAAGAAAAAAAAAAAAAAAAAGCCCTCGAGCATCGTGAGGCGTATATGTGCTGTAATTACCATATCCGGCCAGACATCCGATTTTGGGGGATGAAATGGAGGATCACCATGGGATTCTGCAAGTATAACATGGCAGAACCGCTCCCCTGGGCTCGACAACCCCACAGCGTTTCGCCAAGGTCCCAAAAGCAACATGGCATCAGCATAAAAATACCACACGACCAAGCCCCCCCGGCAGGGATGAGGCTCCAATGGTTCATTAATGCGAACCAACTTTTTTTTATTACTACGTAGCGACGGGGCCACTTGGGCACAGACTCCCTGGACTACTCTCTGAGGGCCGGGGGCATGGTTCGGACAAACGCCACAACAGCCTGTTCAATACGAAAAAAGTCAAAATGGCAATGCCGGCAATTGCGGATTTTACATATTATGTTAGGAGCAGGGGGGGTTGGCGGTGACAAAGTATAATCATCAGATGAGACCGGGAACTGCGGTCAGGTCGATAAATATATAACGATGCCCGGTTCCATCCCAAGTGCTGCATTTGGTTTGTTTCTGGCCACCACCGCTCGTTGGTCCAGACATTCCTTTCAACCATCCCGATCAACACAAACAGACCCTCTTGCTTGAGAAATTAATCTAATAATCGACTCCAGCAAAAACCACATGTCACTCGTTAACCTGTCCAGGACGGGGCTGGCCCTCCTTGTCGCGGCCGCCACCTTTGCCGGCCCCGTCAACGGCCGCCCCAGCTATGACTACTCTGATGCGGCATCCACCGACGTTGCCGATGCGGCAGCCGCCGACGTCCAGGCGGCGCCGGCCAAGATATCCACGGGCTACTTTGCCGGCTACCACGCCAAGCGCAAGGGCATCAACTTCGGGGTGGACAAGATCCAGTGGGACAAGTACGTGGACGTCAAGTACGCGTTCGCCGAGACGACGGCGGACGGCAGCCTGAACCTGAGCAGCTCGGCGCCCGAGGAGCTGCCCAAGTTCGTGGAGGCGGCGCACGCGCGCAAGGTCAAGGCGCAGGTGGCGGTGGGCGGCTGGGCGGGCAGCATCCACTTCAGCAGCAACGTGGGCAGCGCCGAGAACCGCACGGCGTTCGTCAAGACGTGCCTGGACCTGGTGCAAAAGTACAACCTCGACGGCCTCGACTTTGACTGGGAGTACCCCAACAAGCAGGGCCTGGGCTGCAACGCCATCAGCGCCGACGACACGGCCAACTTCATCTCGTTCCTGACGGAGCTGCGCAAGGCGGAGCCCAAGCCGCTGCTGCTGACGGCCGCCGTGAGCCTGTACCCGTACAACGACGCGGCCGGCAAGCAGAGCACCAACGGCGCCCTCAAGCGCATGGGCGAGCTGCTCGACTACAGCATCGTCATGGGCTACGACGTCTTTGGCGCCTGGGCCCCCACCGGCGGGCCCAACGCCCCGCTGGAGCAGTCGTGCGACGCCCGCAACAACCAGGGCGGCATCAAGGAGGGCATCGCCAAGTGGATCGACGCCGGCATCCCCGCCGAGAAGCTGGTCCTGGGCGTCGGAGCCTACGGCCACGGCTTCGTCGTCAACCCGACCGACGCCTTTGCCGCCACCACCACCGGCGCCGCCCAGGCCCTCAGCGCCTACCCCAAGAACAACGGCACCCGCCGCCAGGGCAGCAGCTGGGACGACGATGCCGCCGTCGACGCCTGCGGAAACGCCCAGCCCCCGAGCGGCACCTTTACCTTTTGGAGCATGGTCACCGAGGGCAAGTTCCTGGACGAGACCGGCAAGCCCCGCGCTGGCATTGCGTCGGGATACGACGAATGCAGCCAGACGGTGAGTTTTCTTTTCCTCTCTCTCGAGTCCCCCTTCTGAATCTCTCAATAGCTGTCTGTACTAACCCCATTCCCCCCAAACAGCCCTTCCTCTACGACAACTCGACCAGCTGGTGGGTCTCGTACGACGACGCCAAGTCCCTCTCCGCCAAGGGCAAGTACATTACCGACAACAAGCTCGCCGGCTTCTCGGTATGGGAGCTGGGTGGTGACTACAAGGACATTGTGGTCAATGCCATGCGCACATCTGTTGGGCTCAAGGCTTAGATATAGTGTTTTTTAGGGTAAATATATTGTGTTTTTTTTGGTTGCGTTAGTTGTAAAGTGACCATGGATGTCTTTGATAAATGTGGTTGAGGATTTCATCCCGACGGAGTGATATATGGCCTCCACCAGCGCCGTGTCGGAGGAGCCATCCTGGCCAAGGACAAGTCCCACGGCGCTGGCCAAACTGTAAGAAGCCTTTGACAGTGAGAGTTGCACTCCGGAGGAACACTTCCCTGGATCTGATGCACAACCTTTTATTTCTGTGTATATTTACGGGCGCATGAAAACCGTGAAAGCTGTTTGATTTCATTGCATGATTCTATGGTGTATAACTGTATATCAGTAATTAGGTACAAACCATACATGAATCAAATATTGAATATAAACAAGTGTAAACATCAACTCGATATTCCAACTTTTGTGTGGCTTACAAGTACAGGTTTTTGTAACCATGTCCAGGATTGCACGTCAGCGTCGTAGAAATGTCAACAGCAACCAGCAGGCCGAAAGCCTGCGTCCTGACTTGTGGCAAAGTCGAATGGCACTGGCACTGTTATAGTAGCGTTGCGTTTGGACCATTACAGCAAAGCAAAGCCAGTCAGTACTTCAACCCGGCGAACTGCTTGCCAGATCGAGTATCTACTAGATTCACTCGGACCTCAATTGTCAATATATCTCTGCCCCACTCGCATGCCAAGATGCCGGCCTTCCTATTCGGTGAATTCTTCCGACCGCTTCATTTCGTCAATCGCCCGGATATCGCTCATACGTGCTCAACCATCAGGTGTCCGTTAATAGTGCGAGCCGAAAAAAAAAAAAAAAAAAAAAAAAAACTACCTACTTATATAATGTTGGAGAGTATACCTCTCCGTCTGGTTGCAAATCGGCCATGGGCTTTTCCTACCCAGGCAGCTCCTGGACCAGCTCAGTGCAACTGAACTGCGAAAAAAAAAAAACATGTCTACGCGGGCCGCCGCCCTCGTCGTTTTGGCGGGATTTGCAACCCTGGTTTCCGGATATCAGTCTGCCGGTGAAGGTGACCAGTTTGAATCCCGCGGATACATAATAGAATTCTCCGAGGTACGCCGCACCCCCCGCTCGGTCTGGTCTCGCAAGTTTTACTGACATGGTTCTAGAGCCATGGCCTCGATGCCAGAGACGAGATTCTCTCCTCACTCCCGGACCTCAACGTCACCAAGACCTTTGCATCGGCAGTCTTTACGGGCGCCAGCGTCGAAGCGACGCTGCAGGACATTGACGCGCTGCGCTTGAGGCCGGGCATATCCAACGTCTGGCACAACGAGGAGGTGCATCTGCTCGCGCCCGTGGTCGGGCCGCGCCAGGCCGCAGCGGCGCCCAACGAGACCGCGCACGCCGTGCACTGGGCCACGGGCGTGGAGCAGCTGCACGCCCAGGGCGTGCTGGGGGAGGGCGTCAAGGTCGGGGTGGTCGACACGGGCGTCCAGTACACGCACGTGGCGCTGGGGGGCGGCCTCGGCCCCGGCTTCAAGGTGGCCGGGGGTTGGGACTTTGTCGGCGACGGCGGGTGGCCAGCCGCGGGAGCGCCCAAGGCTCCGGACGCCGACCCCATGGACCACCAAGGCCACGGGACGCACGTGGCCGGCATCCTGCTCGGCGAGGCGGCGTCCGGGTGGAGGGGCGTGGCGCCGCGGGCCACGATGCACTCGTACAAGGTGTTTGGGCGCAGCAGCGGCTCGACCACGACCGAGACCATCATCGACGCCTTCCTCAGGGCCTACGACGACGGCATGGACGTCATCACGGCCAGCATCGGCGGCCGGGGAGGGTTTGCCGAGAACGCGTGGGCGGTGGTGGCCGACAGGATCGCCGCCGAGGGCGTCGTGGTGACCATCGGCGCCGGGAACAGCGGAGAAGGCGGCCCGTACTACGCCAGCAGCGGCAGCTCGGGACAGCACGTGCTGGCCGTGGCGTCGGCCGAGGTGAAGAAGGGCACGGCAGCGGCAGGGGCAGACAAGATCCAGCCGAGCTACTTCACGAGCTGGGGTGGGCTGTACGACCTCTCGGTCAAGCCCGACATCGCCGCCCCGGGAACGGACATCTACAGCACCTACATCGGCGACGGCAACGACGTGTTTTCGCTGCTGAGCGGCACCTCGATGGCGACTCCGTACGTCGCCGGCGTTGCCGCCCTCTACATTAGCGCCAACGGCGGGAGGAGCATCCACGGGAAGGGCTTCGCCAAGCAGCTCGCCATGGACATCATGGCCACGGGCAGCCCGTTGCCGTGGCTGCGCTACTCGGACCGGACGGCCGTCCCGTCCTCGACCGCTCCGGTGCACCAAGTCGGCGGAGGCCTGGTGAACGCCACGGCAGCGATCAGGTCCAAGATGCAGCTGGAGCTGAAGCGCTTTGCTCTGAACGACACGCTTCACTTCCGGGGCACGCAGGTGCTCAGGCTCACCAACAGAGGGGCGACCGCCGAGTCGTACACGTTTGGCCACGAGGACTGGGCGGGCTTCGACATGCTGCTGGTGAACCCTGCAGACACGGCCGAGACGCCGAGGATCAGGTCCGGGCGCGAGATGGAGCCTTTGCAACTGTCGCCGGGCGTCCGGGTGCCCGGCGCGGTTGAGCTGCAGCCCGGCCAGAGCACCGACGTTGAGTTTTCCTTCACCCTTCCGCAGGTCGCCGACGAGACGACCCTCCCGGTGTACAGCGGGAGGGTCACGGTCAAGGCCGGTGGCGGCGAATCTGCCGCCGTCGTGTATCAAGGATTGGCATTCAACCTCGGGGAGCAGATGCGCAACCCCTACGCCGGGACGTATCCATGGCTGAGATCGACGCTTGCCTACAGCAACAAGACGACGTATGTAAAAGAAAAAGACTCCATGAACACGGCTGACCCCAAAGCTGCTCCCAGATTCTCCTTCAACCTGAGCGCCGCGGCGCAGGACTTTCCCAAGATTTTCATGAAGCTCAAATGGGGCACCAGAGAAGTGCGCTGGGATGTAAGTCGGAGAGAGGCCCGCATCCAGCATGTCTTCTTTTTTTTTTTTTTTTTTTTTTTTTTT
>NC_043744.1:5838777-5839948 GCF_004337985.1 Pyricularia pennisetigena
GCTAACGTTTTTTTTTTTTCTGGCGTCTGTTCCAAGCATGAGGTTTGCGACGCTGGTGCCGTTTGCGAATCCCACCTACAGTGAAAGTTGGAGTGGGATGACGACGAGGATTGAAATTCTCCCCCTGATATGAGGGGGAAATCATGATTCTAATGAGCAACCGTTTAGCAGATGGCAATGAGGCTGTCTTTTTTTTTCATATTTTATTACCTCAAAGTATATTTCCCGCTTCAAACGTCCTGATTACTAGCATTTTCCTTCTCCTTTTCCGTCTTTAATCTCTACCAAAAGTCTGTGTAGTGTGTACTGCCCCCCTCCACCCGGCTCTGGCTCATCTTTTTATTTATTTTTATTTTTGCATAAATACCTGCTGGTCCCCTTTCAAGAAAACCCGTGTTTGGGCATCCAGCCGGTCGACACCGCGCGCCCGCTAATTGGCGCCCTTCCTGGGGCCAGCGGACTGGGCATGCTCGGGCTTCGTCTCAACCCCGATTGAAGGCCGGGGGAGCACTCCCCCTCTCCTTCGCGTCCTCCCTGGGGCCAGCGGACTGGGCATGCTTGGGCTTTTCATCCGGCTTCGTCCCAATTGGCCGATTGAAGGCCGCGGGAGCACTCCCCCGGCTATTCCTAATCTCCTCAGACGTGTCAAAGTCCGTCTTTGACTTTGGGGGAAAGGGATCAAGCGTCTCCCCCGGATAAATCTCTTCGAAGGTTAGTCCCGATTGGCAAAGGGGTGGCCAAGCAAGATACCCAGCGTCCGCTGGATCTTTGCATTTCTTGGGACTCTGCTGCTTTTTCTCAACCGGGATGGCCATCACTCCTGCAGCCAGGAAAGGAAGGAGGAGTTTAGGGAGCATTTTTGAAATTAAAGGATGGGAAAATGATATATAAAAGATTCTGTTATTTTTATATCTGCGAGGGTTACCAGGCAGAAGGGCGAGCCAAGTGTGGCAGTTGATCGAGGGGAGAAGGTAAAATGAACTAAAGAGAACTCGGGTCAACATGTTCACTCGTCTATACTGCTTGCTATATACCGTTCCAGGTGTACTTGGTGAACAGAAAGTCATGACTAGCAATATTCTAAATATACACCTCCTTTGAGCTTACGGCGATTACGGCGGTTATGCAATTTAGTCGTTTTCTTTCTCTTTTTTCTTTTTTTTTTTTTTTT
>NC_043744.1:5841188-5854848 GCF_004337985.1 Pyricularia pennisetigena
AAAAAAAAAAAAAAAAAGAAAAAAAAAAAAGAAAACGCTCACTATAACCACGCAGCGGGCGGCCGTTAGAAAGCAATTAAACTAGGTTTAATGCCTGCAGCCAGACCATGCTAATAGGTCCAAAGTTTACATGGCATGTCTATTCGAGAAAAGGGGGAAATGAGCTCAAATTCAAAGTAAAACTCCAAACTAAAAAAGCGGCCCGAAAAAGGCTGGTCGGCCGGACGGGACTTGATGCCCGCGTAATATGGAACTACAGTTATACCGAAATCTGGTGTGAGAGTATCTTTAACAAGGAGTAACTGGTACAAGAAATTAAGCCTAGGCGCATCTCCGTCCTGGCTCTTGACTCGTTCTCAGTCCATTCCTATTTCGTATATGGTATATTTTTCATCTAATCATCCGACGTATCCGCATCGAATGCTTTAGTTTGTCTCGTGGCGTGGGTGGACATGCTTCTAGAACCACGGTGCCGGGTGCTATCGGTGCAGAGGCTATCGGGGTTCCCCTGCAAGGTCCGTCGGACTTGGAACATTGATACCCTTTGATCATTTAATTGGTGATTTAACCTCGTCGTGAGGCATCGCAAATAGGTATCAACAGCGAAACCTTTAACATTCCAAGAAGCTAGTTTAGATTTGAATTCCAAAGTACCATACATACCAGCGGTAGCCCAGAGTATATTAGACCCACAGTGATGTAGGAGGTGCTCTAACTAGGCCTTGTTTACATGTGATTTCTTAAGCCGCATCATATACTACCGTTGTTTTTATGTCTATTTATCAGCCAAAGTCAAAGTGCTAATGGTTCAAACATCTCGGTTAGTTTGCGAGTCCTGATTCGTTGCCGCCTACATGTGGAGATGCAGAAGAAAAATCTAGATCATTTCTATAAAGAAGCCCGAGATGCAGAGATTTGTATAGATACAAAAAAATATATAAATAACAACGATATCTTCCATTTGATATTTCGTGTGAATGCAACTTGCATTACCACATCAAAAAATCACCTGTCAAAACGAAAAAAAAGAAGAAAAAAAAAAAAAACCCCCATCAATATGCAATTCTCTACTCTCATCTTCACCCTTGTTACTCTGGGATTTGCTACGGCTGAGCCCATTCCAGCCGACGTGGGCTTGGGCTCCGAGCCACTTGTCGTTCGAAACATCCTCATGCACCCACGAGCGGAGATGGTGTCATGCTGCGTTGCCAACTTCAAAGGGAACTGCGACTGTGGCTCCTGTCCCATCACTCAATGCGCAGTAAGTATACTGATACAAGTAGAATCCAAACCCCGGGGCGGTTCAGGAGCTGTTGCTAATAAAACTGCGCAAAAAAAGTACGGCGGACGAGGCTGCAAATGTTAAGAAAGTGGCCGGCGACACAATGGGATAGGGAAACTCATGTCAGGTGCCCCAGAATAGGCTAAACTACTCCGGATGGGTGCGTTATAACTGGGCCGGGCCGAAGGCCATATTACTGCTAAACATTTTGTTTTGCAGGGTCCCTTGGAAAACAAAAGTCAAATTGTGTTGGCAGATTCTAGGGGTCCCCAAAGTAACCTAATCGTCCAAGTTTTTATTCGGTGTGCATTTGCGAAACACCATTAGCTTTCTTTTTAGTTTGAACAAAATCCATCCAACAAACGGCCAAAGCCAGAGAAGATAAGCCAGTGCAAAAAAACAGCGTCGTGTATTATTAGGAATATTCTGCAAGCACCAGGATTATATGACTGTATTAATATTACAACGGAGCCTGCGGCAACCACTTGCGTGCCGTTCCTGTCCCTGAACCCATTCATTTAGCAGTAAATTTACAGCGCATCCGTCGCTAAGAAGTAACAAAGTGGAAAGCATCACAGTCACTGGCCGAAAACACCGCCCTCATTACAAATGTTGCTTGGTAGCCTGCCAATGAGGAAACCCGCCCCGCTAGGATCGACATGATAGTCACGGCCCATACCAACAAGAGTGTTTTAATGTCCGACTTTGGGGAATTCGCCGAGGGTCTTTAAATCCACAGTGGGAGATGGTTTACGTTGCCGTTTTCGGTGCATGTCAGCTGTCGGAGAGCCATTTCTGCCGTTGGCCATTCCAATGACTAGGGAACAAGGTTCGTTCATCCAAAGCACCACCTCCAGCCCATACCGTTTGGTAAAGGTGCCACCAAACAGGGGGCCCTGTCATCAAGGCCAGTCCCTCCAGCCTTCCTGGCACCCAAGGTATAAGCCTATCTTTGGGCGAGTCATTTGACAGGCAACACCAAGGACGATTGGCGGTTGGTCTCGAGGGGTATGATCCCTGTTGTACCTTTTAGGTGGTACGACGGTAGATTTAGTCAGTGCTTATACGAGCGCCCCCCCGTAACAATTCCGGGGACGTCAAGATTCGCCATTGCCCGTCCTTGAATAAAAAAGTAGCCGACCTTGGTGCAAAGCGCAGGATAATTATTCAGGCGCCTTAAAAGGCCACTGCGACCAGGAATATCGGATACGCAGAAAGTATAGCGTAGAGTTTTGCCGGCGACCGCTGTACCGCGCCCGCAACCAAGCTGCGCCGTGTCAGCTATCACTGTGATGCTGGCTTTGTTTGTCTTGGGAAACGGATTAGACTGATTATACATAGTAAACAAATAACCAAACATACCATACCAGCCCAGATCGACCTGCAATCAGACTCGATAACAAGTGCCGGGACTGCAATGGCCACAACGGTATCCAGGCGGGTTGGGTTGTTTAGTTTTTCTGGCAAGTTTGTCTTTTTGCCAACTAAGCAGTGAAGTATCCTGTCATCCATGGCGAAAGCTTGATATAGAGTTCTTGCCAGGAGCTTATGAAGCGCGACACCGAGTGGTACGACAAGTTGACAACAAGGGTTGGGCCGGTATCGGGTCATCAAGGAGGGCTACCCCACGTAACGACACCCACCTTGACGACGCAGGAAGAATGCAAACGTAATTGTTATAAAAGTAAATGTGTAAAAATATGGACATTCCCCTAAATAAGTGCCAGTCACGCTTTATTTTGAGTGTTGCATAAGTGAAAGTCCTATTGACAAAATTGAAATTATACTTTGGTGGTGGATTGCAATGTAACAAAAGATTCCTACAAATGAGTAAAAGATTAATGTTGATCGAAATTTACTGCGAGAAAACCCATTAACTACATGTGCGTTTTCATAACCGGTTTTCTGGAATCCATTTATTTCCAGTACACAATTACTTCTAGAAAGCCACTGCTGGTCTAATGCAAGCTTTACTCAGAATTTGCATAAATTTGCATAAAATATCTTTGTTCCGACACGAAAGGGCGCCGATTTCAAACCATCTTCAAAACCTTTTATCCCTTTGGTACTGCTCTTGTGCCATCATGATTATGAAACTGCGTCCTCAGAAATGTCGCCTTAACAACCAAACCCACGTCGGTATTGCATAGAACAACAGAAAATCCCTCCAGACTCCAGAGGAGCTATCCTCCTTTGTGATGCAGGCCGCAAACTGTATTATATGCGCAATCATATGCAACAAAAGCGACAACCTGTAACACTTGTAAAAGAGAAAGGACAAAAGAAATAAATGAAAGTGTGAAAACGAAAGTGACGCAAGAAAATGGCACATAATCAAAGAGAGAAACATGTACAGCTTAAGCATTTTGGTTATTTTCTTGCGCCGTGCAAGCGACTTTCGCCGCTCCTGTCAGACGTAACAGCATTCCCAGTGCTCACCAGCCGTGGTGCCAGGTGGTGAGCAATGAGAATCAAGCCATTTCGGCCAAGTGGCGTTCCCCAGCCTGAGCCGCCGCCGCTCCCGCGTGATGCTCGACTACGCTTGCTGCCGTATGCCCACATCCCACTGTCGGAGGAGCCCCAGCGGAGCCGCAGCCTGCATTTCCGGCAGGGTCAGCTCCGGGGAGAGCATCATATGCTGCGCCCGTCAGTATGATTGCCACAGGCCGTTGCCCCGGGCCGCTCAAGAGCTGAAGTCTTGTCCGATGGCTTGCATACTCTGTTATATATCACATGTCCAGGCCGCGAGGTGTTTTGCCTGCATGGCGACAGGGCCGCGCTGCAGCCGCTACGCTCCATGGAGAATGGGAAGCACAACGCCACAGGGCCGGTGAATTCAAACGCCCTCGTGCGTGGCGGTCTAGTCGGCTGCGGCTGGGCTCGTGCAGTCCTGGCTCTCTTCAGCGGGGAGATAGCGCCTTTATGTGCACTAGCGGCCAAGATGCTGAGCTTTTCTGCCGAGGAAAGTTGATCACCAGGTTGAGATACAGTATATGCTTGTATTTCTCCAAGTAAAGACCCTGCGAGCATATCGAGCTTTATATATGTGATATATTATATATACCACCCTCTCCACACCTGTCGAGATGTTTCCGGACTGCTCATCGCTCAATCCGCTCAGCAAACAATCCCACCACGCTTTCATTTCAGCTTGATCTCTTCGCCCTAAAAAGACACTTTTCCTGCCTGTTCTTTTCCACTCAACCCGCCTATAAAATGCGTTCTCTCATCATCATCGGGCTCGCGGCACTTGCCGGTATGACCGCGTCTGCCGAACTGCAAGGCCTCGATGTCGACAGGATACATTACAGAAGAGCCCTACAGCCACCGGCGGCAATGCCCGCCCCGAGACTACTGCGCAGAGCCGGCCTGACGCCGCCAGCGTCGGCACTAGTGATCCCTGGAACATCGCCGCATGTCGAGCCGCCAGTCACGATCCCTCCAAAAACAAGGAAGCCGGAGATACAGATTCCTGATATAGACTCTGACGCCTTCACTTCTTCCGGCGTGGTCAACGCAGTGGGCTTTGAGGTATTTGCTCTGGCTGCGGCTGTTGGAGCGTACCTGCTTTGAACAGGGACGGGAGCTTTTCTTTTATGTTTTTGGGAGGAGAGTCAGGAGAGAACCAACAGCCGACATGTTGATGGGCCGGTGTGGGCTTAGCAGACGGATTACGTTGTTTTGGAGCGGCACAAGACAAATGGAGGCTGGCTTGAACGGTGAACAGTAGCCCTTTCAGTGTATAGGGCGGGCCCTTACGTTGCAGACGATGGAATTATACCAAACAACCAGCATTAATAACAAACTTAACAAGCGCCAAAGCAGACCAAGAGAGCACCGCCCCTGAATGCGGGCATGCGTAACATAGCACCAAACATGTTGGGATGAAATCGCTCCCAAGTCTTTTGCGGTTCAGCCTAGTTGCGTTATAATTAGAATTATATTATTCAACAGATTAACTAAAGTTAAGGCCTGCCAAAACCCGAAAACAGGCTTAACTAGTCTGAAGACATCGTGTCGATTTTCACCGTTTATGGCGGTATATACACTGTAGATACACTGTAATCGCAAAAAACAACGGTATAAACATTGTGTAAAATTAAATATACAAATAAAAAAGTAAAGAGAAATCGTAAAAATATAACGTAACCTGCATTATATTATTTCAGATTGTGTCATCTTTGGGCTTAATAACCGTATTATCACCTGCCCTAATTTTTAGTAACAATTAAATATTAAATATATTTTTCTGAATTGTTATCTTGACGTTTATATTTAATCTGCTTAGTATCATTAACGATGTGTTATGTGGGTGAGGAATGGGATTATGTAATATTGAGTTTTCTTTATACTATGGTGCAAAATGCATATAGGTATCGACTATCGTTTAAAATAATTATTTTATTAACGTTCATATTTAATTTAATAGTTTGTTTCAAAACTTGAATAATTAGCCCCATTAAATATCAAACTAAATATTACTCATATATTAGTGATAAATAATCCTATACTTCAGAAAATTCATTCAACTTTTTTTTACAGATTTGTTTGAATCAAACAAGACTAAAACAAAGAAAAATACAAATTTACCATTCTTTTTATAAAATGATAATAAAGTTAATTACTGAACATGAGATTGCATATGGGCGTTTGTTTATATACGAAATCCAGTCCCTGGAATTTTGATTTTGTTACGGTTAAAAGTGGTAAAAGTATAAGTGTTTCAATTGCAAATTTAATATACAAATATATATATTTTGCTTATTCGATTATTTATTAGCTTGTACAATGCAATATTTATGCCGAAATTTAAAATGCTATAATAAATACGTATGTCACCCCCTACGAACGGAAATGTTGAAATTGTATTGAAAGACAAAAATATTACAAAAGAAAATCGAAAATTGAAAAGAAATCGAAAAAACAGTACAGCCATAAACGGATGAAAAACGGGTGGTATCGAATTCGACCATTTTGGTAAAAGAAATTATAAATTAAATCATTATTAATAATCCTATCAAATACCATATCCAACCTGCGATTTCTATTTATTCTTTTATAGCGGAGTGTTGGTCGCCGAAATGCTGAAAATACTGCCATCAATGACGATAATCGACAAGATGTCTTCAGATCTGAACCAGAGCGTTCTTTGGATGGACCCACAGGTACATGCAAAGCCACGAATTGAGCCACGGGTCGATGAATGTAGCTCTGGGCTTTAGGGATGAGGCCTTAGACTAGCTGACACGGGCCCCCCGTGCGGGGGGTTTTGGAATGTCTTAACTAGAGTTGGCAGATAAAGATCTATCATCCCTCTTGCCCTTGAAGACCATGATCTTGTCGTTTTTGAGATAGACCGGCTCGCATTGCTGGCTAAAGTCAACCACGATGCCCTCAATAACAATCTTAATGCCTTTTCGGGCCCTATAAGTGTGGTTGCGGATGTAGCGGGCTCCATTGGACTTGTAGAGTGTATACAGGCAAAAGTCGGACTCAGGGGTCTTGCCCAAGCGCTGCTTTGCATAGCAAACAGCTGTCTCAAATGAGCAGGAAGGATCAAAATTAAGGCGAAGTTCTGTACTTTTAAACTCTCCCACATAGCCCCTCACGACGACGATCTTATCGTTTGGTTCGTACTCCGGCTCGCAGTGCTGGTTGAATTTGACTGGGATACCCTCGATCGTGATTTGCTTGTTCCTTGGGATTTGGTAGCTGTGGTTGCGGTCAGTGCGACCTTGTTTTTTCATGAACACTGTGTATTTGCAGGGCGGGTGTGGAGGGATCTTGTTTGAATCTTGTCTTTGGAGCTTCTGCAAACCTTGCTTAGCTTTGCAGAGCCCCGTTTGGTATGAACACGAGGGAATGAGCATGGCGTGTGCTGTGGAGAGGAGGATAAGGGCGGAAACCAAGGTTTTAAAAGCCGGAGTGTGCATTTTTGCTCTGGGAAAGAAAAGTTGAATAGAAATTATAAGAGAATGTGACAGGTTGGGATGGATGAGAGTAACAATTCAGAGATGGCAGACAAGAGGAATTGGTATCGTTATAAATTTATCACAGATTTTGCTCAAGAGCGGAACAGGGTATAAGCTAGGATGCGTATTGACAGCAAGTCAACGCAATTCTATTTAATGCATGCCAAGGCGTTAAAATGGTTTATCCGTCATGATAACCATAATAAGAATAGCAGTGTTATAGTTAAAAATAGACGTAATAACCTCGGCACTTCTGAGGCCTGTCAGTATGGGGCTGAGGTTCGGAAAACTAAACTAAGAAACGAAAGAGAAGGATAAAAAGAGTTATAGAAATCGGGCTGACCGTCTGAATCCCTCGTATTTTGAATTTTTATTTATTTATTTCAATTAGGAAAGCTGAGCCTTGGCAGGCGTGCAATCCTCGTCAGGTTATTTGCGCAGCCCACCATGCCGCCCAAACCGTTTTATTTAGCGTCGGGAAACATGGTCAACTCTATCTGCCGAGTACAGGCGAGGAGGCGCAGGGTACGCTCTTCTGTGCCGATCATAACAAATCTGATTAATGAGATGAAAGCGGCCGTTTTGAAAAGCTTCCAATTACTTTCTGCCTGACTACTCGATTCCGGTTGATGGGTTCCCTGGCAACAAGAACCACAAGTTGAATAGAAGAGTAGGGCTTGAGCAAATTCGAGTTGGCAGCGTGGCATAGGCGATGCGAACTTGATGGGGCAACTGCCAACTACTGTAATAAAGCAAATATCGGTGATTCTCTACGCCGATATGGGAATTCTGCATATTTGCCACCCACAAAATCAATTTCGGCCTTAGGCTCCGTGGCCTACTGTACATATACGGGGGAGTTTATTAAACCTTGGATTTTAATCTGCATATGTAGTCCCGCCTCTACCAATGTCAATAAATTCAACTACCCCGAGTAGTCGAGCTTCTCCTCAAATAACACTCCAGTAGGCGCTCACGTCGGAAAAAGGCACAAGCAAGTCTGAGAGCGGGTATATGGCACAGAACTTACGAATCCTTGATACAAAACTTTTAAAACAACAAAGATCACTTTGGAGCGGTTGAAAAATGGTTCTCGTCGACCTTTCGAACCCTTTGTTATGAGACACAACTACAGGCCTACAAGTAGTCTCAAAGTGCGAAAGAGGGTTAGTTACCAGCCTCGGGCGATTGGTGGCTGGTCAAGAGCCCTGCAGATCGTAACCTTTAATTCAAAAGCTCGAAACAAAAAAAGAAACTGTCATCCTTGACAAGTTTGAAGTAAATACCATATTTAACATTGAAGATCGCTTTTATTTATAGCAAACAACCTGTGCTCTGCCGGCCAGCACTTTTTGACTCTAACTTTAGGTTGTTTACCTGAATACAGTATGGGTGGGGGATTCAATCCGGGGACGGCAACAGAGATCACATTTTATGCTTAGGATAACTAGCCCTTTTCCTGACCTTTCCAAAGCCGGCCTTCCTGGGCCCCCTAAGAATATCATAATTACGGGGCTTGCAAGCACTTTTCAAACCGGGACCGTGCCTGTCGCCGGAACCATATCAGGATAAGTAGTGGGCTGTCGCGACAGAGAAGCGTGCCCAAGCGACCTTTCCGACGGACTTTTCCAATCCGATCCTTAATGGCAGTTTGTTGCTCCCCAGTGTTGATTACAGCTTGTCCAGCTAGATATAGAGCTGTTTGATACCCCAAACGGTCACTTTCGCATGCGCCAACAGTGACCTTTTCTTTACCACCATCCATCACATCTGTTTCCTTATTTTTCAACACGTTAAACCTGCTTCTACTATTCCCATTATACTTCCATTTTCGCCGTACATCATGCGCTTCCTCACCCTTGTTCGAGCGGCAGCCGTGCTTGCTTTTAGCAGTCCGGTGCTGAGCGCTCCCCATCCGAATGGCGCCGATGTGAAGCCCCAAAGGAAGTCGGGACCATGCATTGAAGAATATGAGCAGAGGGCGATAAGCACAGGATTCAGAACCTGGTGGCCCCTTGAGAAAAAGAATCCTTGTCTAAGAAAGAGGTGCGCCCAAGGTGGTATTTTGGACAACAATGATCCCCCACCTGCCACCGGGGTCCACGGACACGCTGCCAGAGGATTGAAATCAAGAGAGACTCAAACGGAGTCGATTCGACAGAGTCGCGGCAACCGGGGGGCAGGTTGCCAGAGACTCAAGCAGAAGCTGAACGAAAAGGGCGGGAGGGCGTACCATAAGTTCAAGAACCTAGTGGGCTTCGGCGGCACGGTCAGTGGGCAAGGCGGGAGTGCAGATCCCCATCGTCCGGCCAATTTGGCACCGATCCGGGTACCTAGCCACGAGGCCTTCTCACAAGACCTTCCGGATTTTTTGAAGAGCCCTATGGCCGCTGATCGATTAAAAAAAGACCGCGGTTATGCCAAAAACTACCAACGCTACCAACGCCACAACTACAGCCCCGGCGGCGGCGGCGGCGGCAATGAATAATGAGAAGTATTTAGGATGTAGGCAGGGTATATAATGACAAGAGCGTTAGGAGACAAATAAACATTCTCAATTCCTCAGAGTTTCCTGGCTGCGTGTAAGAACTCTTGGTGGAATGTAGGCTACGCGAGCACCGACGACCTAATATGTCTGGTGCTTCTAAGCCCATGACGCAACGTGACCCAAAACTTCTTGTAATCAAGTGTCGTGTTCAGCGAAAAAAAAAAGCAGTACATTTGCCCTTGCGTAATAATTCCATGCAAAGGTTTCTAGCAAAAAAGGTGATGGATGACACCGTGTCATGCGCTTCTTACAAGAAGTAAATTGAATTGTTTTCTTAGCTTTGCTTTTCTCAGGTCAAAGAACCCCGGCTTTTTGGGCTCTTTGCAAACCAAAGTCGAGCCTTGAATAGCATACCGTATTTGGGATATTTTGGTATTTTAGTGAATCGACGAGCACTAGTCTAGCATGTGCTGCCTAGCGGGATTGTGTGCTTTTTTTTTTTTTTTTTTTTTTTTTTTTTTTTTTTTTTTTTTTTTAAAAAAAAAAAAAAAAACTTGGGGCTGACCGGGGTTCGTGGAGTTTGCTTGATATAAATAAGGATTCAGCGGTAAACAGGGTTTGCTTGTTCCCACTAAATACAAAAAAAGCATCTTTAGCTAATAATATAGTCGCAGATTTTCCCTCGGATTTTTCGAAAAAAAATATATATATTTATTCAAACGTTGTCCTTTATCACTCGCTTGTTTCTTTGCCCAAGTTCTTCCACCTCTTCGTCCACCCTCTGATCAAAATTACGCACTCTTCCCCAGAACAACTCGCCGTCAAGCCGCTAAAATGTTTCTTCCAAGATTTCTCTTAATTCTTAGCCTTTCTTTTTCTCAGCTTGGTACTATCGCAGCAGAAACCCCACTGGTTTTGTACAGAGCCGAGTTCAGGACCCCTAGGGACATCCACGTCGAGAGATTCGCGCTTGAAGAATATAACAGTAACTGTTTTCACATACCCGGACGCAAAAGGTACAAACATGACCCAGGAAAATGGGAGCTGGTGCGCTGCAGCCATGTTTACTACCTAGGACGCCATGCATGGCACACGCCGCGGTCTGCATACCTCGCTTCGACATCTGCGAACAGGGATTTCCCCACAGAGTTTGCCCTCGGACTTAACAAATATCGTGTTATTTATATTTATTACATCGACGCAACCGATTTGAAGTGCTGGTCCTCCAGGAATGCATATGAAGCTAAAGGGAAAACTTATCCTTACCCCGAGCAGGAACAGTATGCGATTTGGAATGGTGTCGATTGGAGAAGAATAATCGGGTGGGAGGAATTCAAGCCGGCCGGCGTCCCAGACCCCAGAACCGGACAGACCATGACGAAACCCCAAAGCTCATATTGGGTCAACCCAGCCTATGCAGGCCGCTTGGGAATTGGTAACCAGGGCGAAGTTTTTTGGAAAGAGACTGGAAAGCTTTATGAGCCACCAATACCTAGGGCAAATGATAACCCATGGGTTTACATTGACGATCTTCGGAAAAAGGATTGAAGGGAAGGGAATGGATAGTAGAGCTTAGGCCAGACTTGATAAAATGTTTGCGATGGAGCAACATGTATGCAAACGACAATGGAGTGCTTTGTAAATTTTGCCCGTTAATAGTTATTAGAACCTTTAGTCCTTTACATCCCTTGCCGGAGAAGGTGGTTTTTGAGTCTTTTGACTAGCGATTCGGGACCGTCACAGCGTGACCGGATGCACTTGCAGCGAAGACCTAGTCTAGTTGCTAGCTTGGACAAGATATCAAAGGTCGGCGTAAATTCGTGTTTCTTGGCCCGATAGGGCGGTTTAGCCAAGAATTCTCCAGGCGACGGAAAGCATCGACGCCGTTGTGGCCTGAGCCCAGGGACTGACAGCCGCGCTAGGAAAGATGGTGCTTCTCCCGAACGATTCCAGGAGCCGATGCTAGACCAAGCTCAGACCCTTGGCCACCCGTAACCAGGTTGGCCTAGCCGCTTCCCAGCCAGTAACTTTCAACACGAGACATGCTTGCATGGCGGATCTGAGCGCGCGCCTAATCGACGGCATGCACTGTTCGCTCCGTCGTGCACTATTGCTTCACGGGCCGCGCCTATGCAGAGACGGTAGTTCGGCGTGGGCCTCGTGCCGGGAACTTTTGAAGGCCTATACGAGATTTCCTGGATTCTCATGCCACGAGGGCCGTGAAGTCGAGTATATATATATCGACGTGGAAACCCGTCAATTCACAACATTTCCATATCCCATCCTCATCCTCATCAGCATCAGCTTCAGCTTCTGCATCGGCATCACCATCACCATCATTTTTTTCTACAGGCATCCATTCATTTGCAATTCAACTCGATTCCCTCATTCACAAATCACTTTCCCAGCAGTCATTACAGCCTGTAAAAAAAAAAAAAAACAGACAAAAAGAATACAACCACTTTAATCAACTAATCAACCAACCCACCGCAAACATGCAGGTCTCCTTCCTCACCCTCCTTGCCCTGGCTACTGCCACCGACGCCACCCTGTTCAAGCTTCCCAACTTTGCCAACGCCAACAGCTACGGCTCCTCCGGAGCCGTGAACACCAACGGCCTCAGCGGCTGCCAAGCTGCCTGCGTCTCTTCCGCCATGCCCCAGCTGGGCGGCGGCTACGCCATGGGGGCGACGCCCGTCTCCACCTTTTGCTCCAGCCCGGGGCTGCAGTCGTGGTTCACCGCCAAAGTCAGCCCCTGCCAGAAAACTTGCACCCGCTCCGAGCCCCAGTCCGGTGCCGTCTACCGCCGCAGTAAGTTCCCGCCCCCTCGGCTTGCAAGCCTCGGATTTTGACTAACGCCATGTTGCAGCGTTCGGCCTGCTCGGCCTCGGTGGCTTCGGCGGCTTCGGTGTGAGCGGTGGCGTCAACGCGGGCATGGGCTGGCTGAAGCAGACCTGCCCCTCTGGAAGCTCTGCTCCCGGCTCGGCTACTCAGGACGAGGGTTATGGAAACTCTTCTCCCGGCTCGGCTACTCAGGACGAGGGTTATGGAAACTCTTCTCCCGGCCCGGCTGCTCAGGACCAGGGTTATGGAAACTCTTCTCCGACCCCGGGCTCTGGAAACTCTTCTCCGACTCCTCAGACCCCGGGCTCTGGAGACTCTTCCCCGACTCCTCAAACTCCGGACTCTGGAAACTCTTCCCCTACCCCTCAGACCCCCGGCTCCGGCTCCGGCACCGTTCCCCCTGCTCCTCAGGATACCGATCACGAGAACGATGAGCCCACTTCATCCGCCGCTCCCGAGCCCGACACCTGTGGAGGACCAGTCCCGGCTTCTTCGGTTCTGCCTGCTGCTGCTTCGCCGACTCCCACCCAGGACGACTCGGCTTACTGAGCAGCTTACAAGGATAGACACACCACATTCAACCGAGGGATGATGTATATACTTGGAGAGACGCGCCTTTTCTTTGTCTTGTCTTGTGGCCTCCATAGACCCTTGTACCTAGAATAGATGACTAATAACAATACCGCATTGCACTCGAATGGAGATTTGGATCTCTCGAACGGTGAGGAACGCGTATCCACACAAGGTGCCGATGGCGTTTTCTGTGTCTGCAGATTCGAAATCGGGAAGAAGGGCGCGCGGGATGGCTTTCGGCTCGATCCAGCAGAGGAATGATAGCATGTCGGCGGCAGCACCGTCGTTCCTTTGGATTTGGTCAAAGGACACCAGCCACGTGGTCGCCACTGCGTTTCTCGACTCCGGATATCGTGTCTTGTCCCGAAACTCCCAAAAGGCCTTGGCACACGCCGCTGCCGTCGCCGCTGCATATCGTTGCCAGGCCTTCACCTTGTGGCTGTCGGCATAAGCGCATGCACTCTTGATGACGATGCAGGGGAAAACGTCCCATACCCCCGC
>NC_043744.1:5854860-5979452 GCF_004337985.1 Pyricularia pennisetigena
ACGCCATCTTCCTTTGCCAACTCGTCTCTGTCTTCTCCGGACTTGTGTACAGTATCGCCCGACGCAGACAAGCCCACATGAACCACGAGTTGCGCGTCTCCCTGCGCCAGGCGATTCCGCACCACCTGAGGACCGCTGCAGCCGCAGTCTGTGGCAGAGCTCCCCGTCTGTAATGTGCCGGTAGTCTGGCTCAAACAGCCTGTCGTTGTGGGCCCCTGGGTATTGAGCTGCAAGACGAGCATCGCGCTGGATGGCACGCAGATGGTGCTTGGTCTTGGCCTCAAGTTTCTCCCGCATTCTTATACTTTTTGAGTTTTGCCAAAACGACTGCGGATCTCGCTGCTCTGCCTGCCGAGGGAGTCTTGGAGGTTTCTCTTGCGTACAAAGCGCCCGGGGAGCCGTCTTCCAAGATCGTACTGGACCAAGCCCTCGCTGATGATGACGTCTCCGAGCACGATTTCCCGGCCGTCGACCAGACGAGGCACAGCCCCGCATACGCCGACGACCAACGCCAGCTTGATACCCGGAAAGGTTGCGCGGCCACTATCTTGCCCCATGCCCGCCATGTGTACGAGCACGACGTTGTGTGAGCCGATCGCGCCGACCGAGTAGGCGTTCGGGCGGCCGGCGTCGCGGCCGTAAAGAGGGTCGCCATCGTCCCAGTGGTGATCAAACAGCCCGACGACGGCGTCCGCCTCGTGGACGAGCGCGCAGAATATGGCGATGTGGAAGTCCCGGCCTGAGGTCGGGCGCGGGGCACGGTCTTGGCGGGCAGAGCTGGAGGGGCGCGAGGCCATGGCCCGACTACCAGCGGAGCCCGAAGCCGGTATGTGACCAGCTGATATGTCAAACCATAACAATGACGCCCCTCCACAGCGTATTGTCGCTGTGCAGAATTGCGGGATTTCCACAAGACAGCGATGAGTGCGAAAACGTTGGAGCATGTCAGCAACCCCTGTTCATCACGAAGAGCCTCAATTGCCAAGATCCTGCTTATTAACCAGCCTGGACTTGGCACCGTTTGCTACGGCCAAGTCATGAGCGAGTCTTATTGGCGGGAGATATGAGAGCATTCGTGATATCCATCGGGTGCATCACTCGCTACAAGTGCCAAAATTTACTTTACTCTGTTGAAACTTGAACACTGAGCATATGCGGTAGGATTCAGATTCATGTCGGTTATTAACCGAATCCGTGTATGAGACTTGTAGCGCAGTACAATACATAGTGGCAACTCGAAATGGGAACATAGCCATTGAAGTTGATGCAAAGAGAACTGATTAGTATTGTTGGGATTTGTTTAGAAACCCTGCCTAGAAAACTGGTTGGAAATACAGGATAAATCGCAAATGTCCGCGTTAATGAATACCCAGAATTATTCTCCGGGTTTGCATTTATTAAATAACTACTGAAAGCTTTCTAAACCGTTGCCAGGCAGATTATTTAGGCAACATTTATAAAATAAAACTCATTTTTCGATTTATGAGCCAATTAATGTTCTCTTTATCCCCGACTATTTTCTTTTAATTCAAAAACAATCATGTTAATTTTCTTAGACTTTTATCTTACAAAACCGAAGGTCTTAATTTAATATTAGAACATCTTATAGAATGGTATAGTTAACGCGTTAAATGCTTATGTACCCCTTATTCATTATAAATCACCAAAATCAAATTTAAACCATTTAAGTATATAACGAATCGACTTGGTTTAAATAAATAAATACCCATAAAACGTTTTGTGTATTTTATATATTTTTATAAATTTACTTGTCCAAATTTTTACGCCGCAATCCTGCCTTTATCTAGTTTATACGCGCTAAAAACTGTGCCGGGATGGCTAGCCCGGGCCCGCGCCTTTTCCGGCCGAGTGTAACCCTCTTTTTGATGTGCAATGTAACAGGGTGGTATTGATTAGAATTGACACCTCGATCGCTAAAAGCTTCGTAACGCGAATGGGGAAAGGTGGCGGGCGGGGGTCCGTGCTGTCTCCGTATGGTCACCGTAACAAACGAGTGCCGGTTGCGGTCGCGGCGTCCCTGTTTCACCTTTTCCTTACGACAAAAAGGAAGTGTATTATGGGTTCTCGGATCCGGGGGCCTTTGCTTACCGGGTATCGTTCGCCGTGGTGTCGGCGCCGAGAAGGACCCCTTCCGGCGAATTGACAATTAAGCTTCCCAATCCCGAAGAACTAAAAAGTACAGGGCTCCCCCCCAGTTTCGATCCCGACCTTTTCTAGATTTTTTCCCGTCGATTTCAATCAGCGGCCCGGTCCAGGCAAGGCCCGAAACGGTAGGGTAAGGTGAAAGTCATTTTGGGCTGACGTTTTGTTAGTTAGTATATTACAGTTTGTTAGTCTTCGGCTTACCGTTACATTCCAGCCCGGGTTCGCACTTTAGCGTCGGGACGTCATCAGGCTTTCCAAAAATATTTCCCGTACCGGTAAAAAGGGTGCAAATCCTCGTGGACCTAAATAGCCACCGCTGCGACTCTGGCAAATTCCCCGCCTGATGCAGGTAGGGATTCGCCTGTAGGCCAGCACTGCTACCCGGAGATACTTGATGAACTACTTGAGAATTAATTTTGGTATCAACACCAATATTATTTTCAACTTGATATATTTTTATATTTTTATACACAATTTTCCTGGCTTTTATTTGGTAGAGTAAATTTGTTGGAGTTACTAGTTTTAAGTAAATTTACTACCGAGTCAACTTTGAAAACCTCTAAAGAGCCAAATTGTTTATATTTAATTGCAAAGAATTAACCGCCTTAAAAAAGGAACGCTATTTTACGGCTCTCATTTGCAAAAGTCTAAAAGCCTTTGATGCCAAAAATAGGTTCTAAGCTAAATTTGAATGAAGATTTGGTATACTAAAAACTCAAAAAAGGTAACATAAGCACTAAAAGCCAAGCAGTTCTAGAACCGAAAGAGCTTCAAATTATAAAAGAAAATGGGATTTCATAAAAGACTTGAGTAAATCATAAAAGGCCAACAAGCTGGAAAAGATCAAGAATTATCATATCATTGTGCATCACTCCTCTATACTTAACTCGACTGTCAAAGGGTGCTTTGGCGTCGACCTTTCAAGCTGCCAAGTAGTTAAAGGGCTGCCCGCACTGGGCTACCCAACGTCACGGTGGTATTGGCAAGTCTTTGTGCCGTAGTCAGTCTATGCCACGATTCTCCACCCTGTTGCCTACCACTAAACGATTTACTGGAACGCTCACCTGCAAGCAATATCGGATAGGAGTACTGCTGCTGGTCAATCCAAACGCGTCAACATTTCCACTATACACGTCAGCGACCCTTCCTCCCGGAGTTGAAATCGGGGGTCTTTTCCTATTGTACAATACCCACTACACCCTGCACACGTGGCGCAGTTTATCAATGCCTGTTCTGGAGCCGTCGGCTACGATTGCCTCGACCAGAGAGAGATGGGCACACACGGCGGCTGGGCGAGGCCTGGACCAATCTTGGTCTCCCCGTTCCTGCCAAGTTTTTTTTTTTTTTTTTTTTCCTGTCGAATCCTGGTTTCGAACCCCCTACTCTCCGGCAGGCCAAAAAGTCGGCTACTGCGTTGAGGAGGAGGCTAAGCCCAGGTGGGGGTAGTGCAAAGTCGCACGGTATTTAATGTATTTCCGAGCCCGCCAGGTATAGCGCGTCGGTCAAAAACGCGCGAGTCTTGAGTTTTGCATAGAATGGTCGCCGGGCCTTTGGGGCTTGTGTAGAAATTCCTCAGAGGCGGTGAATTTTTTTTTTTTTTTTTTTTTTAGTTTCATAAAAAAATTTTATCCTCTCTGACAGCTCTAGCGGCTCCGCGAACCGGTTTTCAGGTACGGGCTACGATGGTTCAAACTAGCTACTCCTTCGTTGCCTTGTAAGGATAGGTGTGTGGGGGCTCATGGATCTTGGTTTTGCTTTTTTAACAAGGAGTGGCTGGCCAGCGGGATGATTGGCCGCCAATCGCTATAGTGACCGTGGCAACCGCCCGGGGGGATAGCAAAAAGCTCGACGCATTCTAGAATCGCGTCCCAGGCGTGCGAGCTTAGCTGCTGATTCCAATTCCCTTTACTTCTTTACTTTATTTGACTTTTTTGATGTTCTCGTATTCTGGGCCCCTGCAGTGTTATTGAAGCTTTTTCCTCTATCATCCATTGGTTTCTTGGCAACGCGCGGCCGGTGGGTATACAGGTTAGGTGGTTAATTTCGCCTCGGAAGTCTACCCTATAGGTGGAGATGCCCTATGGCCTGTGCTCAAAACCCCTGCCCTCATATGCCCGCTTGTTGCCTTTCTCCTATCCACAAGATCTGCCAGCCTTGTTTTCTGGGGTTACTCTCGTGGACTCCTATTCTCAAGCCGTTTAAACTACTTGTTCGCACTGACAAAGTTACGTCAAGGGCTACGGTGGGAGGACGGAGGACCAAAAGTCGTAGGTACCAGGCGAGTGTCAGTGTTTCCTGAGCAGTGTAGCGCTAGATGGCCTCTAGGACATTCTAGCGGGATCCCGTCGTTCTGGCAATCCTTTCGCCACTAGTTAAAAGCCGTGCCAAGCTATGTGCATCGGGCCGGATGAAACTGATAATGGATGCGATCCCATGCAAATAGTGGAGAATGCCTCGTGGACCACGCGCGGCTGTGTGATTAAGTCGTCTACCATGGTGATGGTCGAATAGGGGTCAGGAGTTCGGAAGATGGGGGAAGGTATAGTCGTATTTCCTATACTGCAGTTGGGTCCTCACACGTGACTCCTTGCCAGAGAACTTATATAAAGATGCTTTGGAGGATGATGCAAGGTACCAGGTCTCTCTCATCAACCCAGAGACATCAGATCTTCTCATCGACTCTTTGCAAAGGCACAGCATCTTCTCATCAACTCTTTGCAAAAGGCCACCGGCTCTTCTCTCTCGTTGCACAGGCACCGCATCTTCTCATCAACCGATCTCTCCCCATCATGTTCTTCAAGCGGTTTGCCGTATTGGCTCTGACACTACCAGTGTCCGCCCTCTTGTCCAGCAACGGCACATGCAGGCCCGACAATGTCAAGACCATTGTTGAGTGGGCCAACATGGCGGACGCTGATAAGCAGTCCTACCTGAAAGCAGTCAAGTGTCTCATGGAGCGCCCTGGTCAGACGGGTATCAATGGTACCGTCACAAGGTTTGACGACATGCACGCCATGCATCAGGTGCAGGCAAAGATCATTCATCTTGTGGTCAGTATTCCCCAACCAGCTGTATAAGTGAAATAGGATGATAAGGGGGGTTTTTTTTTTTAACTAAGCTATGTATCAATACAGGCCCAGTTCTTGCCGTTTCACCGTCTCTATATCCATGTGTATATGGAGCTCTTGAAAGACGAGTGCGGCTACACAGGACCGACACCGTGAGTTCCTCGTTACCACTATATTTTCCTCGTCCTGTCCTGTCACTGACACTCCAGCAGCTGGTGGGATGAGACTCGCGACGCTGGCAACTTCCCGGCCTCGCCTCTCCTGGATCCCAAGACGGGATTCGGTGGGAACGGGGTTGGTCCAAACAACTGCGTCATGGACGGTCCTTTCGCCAACACCACTCTTCGCATCGGTCCGGGCCAGACGGTGACGGAGCACTGCTTGTCCCGCAAAATCAACCAGTTCAACAGCACCCTCGGCAACGAAACCTACGTGGAGGCAGCCCACAACAAGACCACCTACCTCGACTTCTGGGAGTTGACCGGCTTTACCACCCACGGCGCTGGTCACAGTGGAGTACGTATAACCAAGCCAAACACAAAGCCAAACACATGAAGCATATCCGACTAACAGGCGTTTTAGATCGGCGGAGTTATGGAGGATATCGATGCCAGCCCCGGAGGTGAGTTTACTTTTTTTTCTTATTCTTTTTTTTTTTTTTTTTTTTCAATCCCCAGTCGCCCTCCTGCTTTGATCACAAGCTGACCAGCTTAGACCCGCTCTTCTACCTGCACCACGCCTTTGTCGACCGTCTCTGGTGGAACTGGCAGATGGCAGACCCTGCCAATCGCCTGTACCAGCTGGGAGGCCCTTCGACGCAGAAGGGAACCGATCAGACGACTCTGGACTACGTCATGACCACCTACGAGATTCGCCCGAACGTCACCGTCGGACAAGTCATGGACATCCAGGGCGATTATCTCTGCTACCAGTATGACTACTAAGAGGAGGAATGGCCTGAGGCTGGAAAGTCCCAGTTTAATGTTGTGGTCGGTTGTTTGTTAATGTTGTGGTCGGTGTTTGTTAATCTTTGTGTTGGTGTTTGTAAATCACCTGAGCTCGTTGCGATACTGTGCGCTCCGTACTTTCAAGGACGCAGTAGATAGAAAAAAATAAAAATGACTAGTTTAGCCGGACATTGCACTTCTCCCTGGCTCCACGTCAGTCGCGCTCGATCGGAACATACTAGCGTAGGTAGTGGCTATCATGATCATGGGCGGTCTAGTGACGTCAGACGCCACTCGTGAGTTGGGCTCCGAGTTCGGTGTTCGGCCACGACGATCGTTCCGGGGGTTAGGGTACGGCCGTTTTCGGGGCAAAAAGGGATATTTAAAGCCGTGTTCGGGGGACTTTGGCTGCGTCTCGAATACAGCTTCATATATTTATATCAGACTTGAATACGGCTTTTTAAATCATACACTAGACTATGCGGAATAATATAAAACAACGAAACCTTGCTTCATGTATCCATATATTAGACTTCGCAGGACAAGATAAGCTTACTGCACGTTTTTTGTTGTTGCAAACACACTAACGCAGACACGAGGTGCCAATCTTGAATATGGTTTACTTATCTAATCCTCAAACCCGAGAGTCACGTGACCGAGGAGGGATCATGGGGGACATTGTTTCACTGAACACAGCCAAGAGACGAAAGCTCTAGTCTCTGACTAATGCCAGTGACTCTGGTAAATATAGCCAACAGATATTAATGCCTGGAATACTGTGCAAAGTCCCAAGAAAGGACAACGACACGGGCGCGATCCGGCATACTAGAAACAGCTTGTATATAAGGGATTGCTATCAAGAGGAAGACTCAGTTTTGAAGTGTTGAATTTAAACATTAACGTTGGGCTCCACATCTCCGACCCCCCTAAAGTCCGGCCCCTAAAAATATCTACTCAGCCACGTCAACCCTTTGTTTTATTTTATAAATATCTAGACGAATTTTTCACTTTAGAACTTGCATTTTGAAGATTCTTGCTCCAAACTTTCCAATGAAACAGTACACTGAAAATCAGCTTCTTGCTGCCATTTCTGACATAAGAAATGGCAAATCAGTTCACAAAACCTCGCAAAAATGGGGTATTCCTCGGAGTACCCTTCACGATCGTTTAAAGGGGGCCCAGTCAATTCAACAAGCGAAAAGATTTTGTCAAAGGCTTTCACAGGAGCAGGAGACCTATTTGGCAGATTGGGTACTTGCGCAGGCCGCGTTAGGCCTTCCGCCAACGCATCAAGAACTACGCTATTTTGCGGAACGAATTCTTCAGGCCGCCGGAGAAAGAAAAAGCCTTGGGAAACATTGGGTTAGCCGTTTTATAGCCCGATATCCAATTTTGAAAACCCAAAGGCCCCGGCGAATAGAAAATGCCCGGGTTAATGGGGCTACAACCGAGGTAATTAAATCTTGGTGGTCCTATTTGAAAAATCCCGTTATCGATACTATAAAACCGGCCAACCGTTGGAATATGGACGAAACAGGTATAATGGAAGGCAAAGGATCTAATGGCCTGGTGTTAGGGCGTAATAAAATCCGGCCATTACAGCGAAAAGAGCCTGGAACGCGGGGTTGGACGAGCATAATCGAATGTGTATCAGCTACGGGGGCTGTTATACCTCCCCTCGTTATATTTAAGGGGAAAAACGTACAGCAACAATGGTTTCCAGCTGATTTAAGTCCTTTCGATACCTGGCAATTTCATGCAACAGAAAACGGGTGGACAAATAATGAAACAGGTATCGAATGGTTAAAAAAGGTGTTTATTCCAAATACCCAACCTTTAACTCCTGAAAAGCGTTTATTAGTTCTCGACGGCCACGGATCACACGTCAGCGACGAGTTTATGCTTGTTTGCCTCCAAAATAATATTCAGCTTTTATATTTACCTCCTCATTCGTCGCACGTTCTTCAACCGTTGGATTTATCGGTTTTTGGGCCGTTAAAGGAAGCTTATCGACGTCACCTGGGATTTGTAAACCAGTTTTGCTGTTCAACGGTTGTTGGGAAACGAAACTTTCTACTTTGCTATCGAAAAGCCAGATCAAAAGCATTTATAGCAAAAACCATTCAATCTGGTTGGCGTACGACGGGGTTATGGCCGGTGAACTTGGCAAAACCACTTTTAAACCCGTTTTTATTAGAAAATAGCAACGCCAACGTCGAAAAAGGTAGAAATAACGGCTTCCAAAGGGATAAAACACCGGAAAGCCCAAACCAAAAAATTAACGACCAATCTTTACTTATTTGGAAAACCCCTAAAACGACCCGAGATATTCGACTTCAACTACAGGAAATTTCCCGGTCCGAAAAAAGTAACGCCACTTCACGGCTTTTGTTTGCAAAAGTCCAAAAAAGCTTCGAAACCAAGGATATCTTATTGGCTGAAGCTCAGCAAAAAATCAGTTTGTTAAAAGCAAAATTGGAGGCGGTACGGCCGGTCAAAAGGAAAAGGGTAATTCCGGATCCCAACGAGCTTTTGGTCAGCAAAAAAAACGTTTATGAAGCACAGGAAAATAATAGGGACTGTTTAGAGGATTTGAACGATGGAGAAGAGGTTAGCGAACCGGGAGAGCCTGACAATGATTGTATTATTGTGCGTTGATAGGTTTACATTTAAATCGGTTTATAAAAGGGGTATTTCGTCGTTACATTTTTCAAGGGGGCCGGACTTTAGGGGGGTCGGAGATGTGGAGCCCAACGTTATACTACAAGGAATGGGAGCAGTAATTCCTGGCGATTCATCAGTGAAATATTGCTGGTCGACTACCAAATGTGTACTATAAGTTATGAGGTTTTTAAAATTGGATTTTCTTTTCGTTTTGCTCTTTAGTACGTTATAAACGCGAACCCGAAAATTCCATGTTGTGAACATATGTTAAAAGTCAGGACCACTGAGGAATATATTCCCTGCAGCATGAATCAAACTGCGGGTTTGGCAGGTGGGTAGCCCAAGGGTGGATTTTGCAATGCCTTGCATGTTATATAAAATAATATTAGCTTACGCGTCGTCTACTTTATCACAACTTGTTTTATTGCTTTTGGTATATTTCGCCAGCGTCCGCAAACCGGAGCTTGGCAGATATAAACCCATAAGAGACGGACGGGATTTTAATTTGGATGTTCAGACACCGACACGGGGCTTATTACAATCTGCAACTCCACAAGCTGGTGGGGAACATGAGCCTCTGAGCAAACAAAAGGGGGCAATCCCCTACGTCACCTCCCCCAATCCCCTTCAATTGATCGAGTTCGACTCCCTGAAACCCGCCGCGGCTCCAGTGAGCATGCCCCCCAAAATCAGGGCCCACGCAATGGGCTGGGCGCCACTCTTGGCCAGCCCCATCCCCCACACTCCGGCTTGGCAGGTCGAGCATCGGTTAAACCATTTTGCGGACGGGGCGCTGGACCACGCGTATTCAGCTGGTGACTGGGACCGGTGATATCCACCCGTCGTACGGCAGACCGGACCAAGAAGTCAAGACGATGCGATATGGGTGGGTATAATGTCTTGGGGGCTCCATTTCCTACAGTATGCCTGACTGTACGCTGGTGCAGGTACAGAACGTCACTGGGCCGTGGTTGCTATCTTGTCTCGGAGGCTTTGCATCAATACGTCTTGCAGCAGGCAGCTTTGTCCTCAACAGCAACAGGTCTACCTGAGACATTACCTAGCGATTTGGCAAGATGCCTGCGCGGCAGGGGCTCCAATACAGAGGTGGGAACTCAGTTGATGTTAGTAGAACTCGGCAAAATATTCACCAATGTCCCTGAGCATGCATCTTCCGGGTGCAAACAGCAGGTGTCTGAAGCCAGCTGGAGCCAGAGTATGAGTTTGAGTTTGTGGAAGGCCGGTGGCCCATTTGGAAGAAAAATAGTCTCTACATACGGTAGATTTTTCAAAGTCCAATGTGAGTTTCAAGCTGGCTTCTAGGTTAGATGTCGACGTCTACAACATGTTGAACATTGAGGATATCCTGGCCCCGAGAACGAGCTTTGCCAGGTGAGAGGAGCATGTTCCATTGGTCCGTTTGACGGTCTGTTGGGACACTCGAAAGTTGACAGCTATTCGTGTCCACCAACACCTGCACGAGTGCTCTTTGATTCTTGGCCAGAAGACATAAGGCTGCCAAAAGGTTCCTCCGTATCCGTAGTCGCTGCAAATGTCAGCTCGCCGTGCTTTGAGGTCGCAGTGTGGCATTGCAAGATGTTGCCCGGCATGGAAAGCTCTGCGTCGTACATCCTGTTCTGCACTACCACGCTTTCATTGATGCGCAACAACACAGTCTCAGCGTCGGGTCGCCCAAATCTCGACCGGTGGTAGTCGGCATCTTCTGTCCGTACTGACCCGGCACCAAGTCAACCACAGCCCCGTTGTAACACTGGATAGGGGCTCAAAGTCACGCAGCCGCGGCGCGTTGATCAGCAGGTTCCGGTGCGAGACGGCCTCCGAGGCAAGTTCCAGAAGAGTTGACTGCTGTACTCGTCAGCATCTGTACGTCGATGCCCCGGTGGCCGATTTCTTCTCGGCGCGTCATACACGTCCACTGCACCGGACTTTTCAAATCACTCCCTCTCGCCGCTTGCGTTGGGGGCCATCGTCATGCTCAACGCAATATCCGCGTTGAGATGGTATTGGTATATCATGCAGGGCGCCGACATGCCGTAGCATTGCCCATATCGACCGTCCACGCATAAAGCATGCTGCCAGGTTGCAGATTGTGCCTCTGTGTTTTTGCGCGCTAAAGAGCGAATTGTCTCGCCAACCTGGATCAACTCCTTGGGGAAACAAGAATACAACGTAACCCAACCGTCTTTATTTATATGGGGAATTCATTATAGACTTGGGTCTTATAAGCCATTCCCTGACTCTGGCCGGGGAACCAATGATTGGGTGATTGTATTAGTCGTGACATTTGTCAATGAATATGGTTGAAAGCCTGACGAGGGATAGTTAAAGCTACAATTGACAACAGTCCGTCTGGCTGACTTAATACCCTAGATTGTCCGCAAATGCACAGCCACAGCCATATCCACAACTTCCAAATTTCAAAGTCCATACTCCCAGCCAGCCCAGCAACTGCCCAGCTCTTTTTCCTTTTATATCCTGACTTATTCCAACAACCACAATGGGTCCACCGTCCCAGTCTCAACGACGACATTGCACGGAAACGATGGATCTACAGCAGAGGATAGCCAGTAAGTGGAAGCCCCTTGAGTCTCATCAAGTGCAGTGCTTAACACGAAAAACTGCAGTGGAAAACGTCTACGAGGCAATAGAGAGCGCAGGACTCCGCCTCGAGGACGTAAAAGGCAGTCTGCGTCAGCTGTCGACTGCCGCTGGGGACTACTGTGGCTCATGCTGGATCCGCCCACGGCTCTGATGCCAGGTCTTCTCCGCACCGTCTGCTGGGAGAGAGACTTGCACGGATCAGACCTGTTGATGCACCTCCCCTCGAAAGCCTCGCAGCAACGATGTCCAAGTGGAGATGAAGCGGCGGGTCTAAACTCTCGCGACGTCATGGTCGCCATGGGCGAGCTGGCAAACGACATCCTCGGCTACGAGGGCGGGCGTCGTCACTCACGTCGGCTCGAGTGTGGCGGACGTCGGGGGGTCGATGACCGTGTTGCTGTGGTATGGAACGGCGACAGCAACTGCAGGGCGGCCCGCTATCCCCGTCGTGTCCGTGACGGCCTACTTTTTGTCACTACGGGGTTGCGCGTCTCAAGGCCGGCGAGACCATCGTCCACGCCGCAGCAGGCGGAACGGGTCAAAGCTGCAACTCGGCTGGTAGTCGCGCTAAAAGGAAAAAAAAAAAAAGCTGCTAATGGAACGAGTACGACCCTGCCGGGACCACGTCTCTAGCAGTCACGATTTGTCGTTTGCCGACGCCATCATGCGCATGAGGAAGGTCAGGGGCATCGACTTTATTCCCCACTCTCTGTCTGCTGAAAGTTTGTGCGGAGTGCAGGCGAGACCAAGCGACGTCGCTGCTGGCGGTTTGTTACAGGAACTTGCTCGTCTCGTATATACCTCTCGAAAATAAATAAAAAAAAGAAGAGCGCCTGCTCTCATGGCAGAGAGCTCTGGACATGGGGTCTTGCGCTCGACAGCAGAGTGGTCGCGTGACGAAGCTGGGGCTGGTCCGGAAGCCCCGGACGAACCAAAATATCAACTGGGCATAAAGGGATAAATAAAGCTGCTTTACTGGGGGTGAAATGACAGTTTGGTTTTTTTCAGTCCTGCTGCCGCTTTTTCTACATCAAAGTTTTGTTTGCATCAAATGGCAGCAAACGTCTGCACGTCATTCTGCACCAATATTCAAGAGACGTGTAATTCAATGCATTTCTCGTCTGTTGGTTCAAGGAAAGCTCGTCGGTTGAAATTTCTCGCTTTTGGGCTCGAATCATCCCAGTAATGCTCGGCGCAAACACCTTTATGCCCTGGAAATATCTATTTTTGTATACGCATTGATCAGAACTGATCACACTGCAGGGTTGTGCTCATTATATCACAGGGTATATACGACAGGTCTGCAATTTAATTTAAATAAATAAATAAATAAAAAAAAAAAAAACTTTTATATATCGCCTTGGATGTAATCAATCCTGTCATTTCTTCTAGCCCCCAAGTCCCCAAACCAACATCGGCAGCTTCTACCAGGAAGATCTCAAGTACATTACAATTCACTGCACCGCTCGTTTCTCTTGATACATTCGTTTCCACCGACAAAGCAGTTGGCCTTTAACCGACCCACGAGATGCTCCTCATCAAGGTCCTCGTGCTCGGCTTCGCCGCCGTTGCTTCCGCCCATTGCTCGAGCCCCGACGGCGGCACCTCGTGCGGCAGCCACGTCAGCGCCGCCAGCTCCGCGGCCAAGAGCGCCGTCACCAAGATGCTGTCCAAGCGCGACCAGAGCGCAATGGAGTTGTACAAGGAGATGTTCCCCAACGGAGCCAGTCGGATATCCACGTCGGGCGAGGGGCTGCTGTGTGGACTCAGGGCGCTGCTGAGCAGCCTAGAGGCGCAGATGCCGGATCTGAAGCCGTTCCCCGACGTCGAACAGATGCACGCGTTTGCCAACTACGGGAACACGGCGGAGACGTACAACCAGTGGAGGGCAGACACGCGCGACCCCGAGGATACCCTGGAGGAGGTCAAGTCCAACTACCCGGCCGATTTCCTCGCCGGGGTCCTCAGCGATTGGGCGATGGCGTGCCATGGCTTTGGGCTCCAGTTGGGAGTCCGACGGCGCGAGTTCGGCACTTCCCCCGACGGCTACTTGGTCATCCGGACCGGCAACACGCCCATTGGAACTCTCTGGGTGGCGCATTCCAGCGATCATTACGAAGGGCTAAAGCCGAACCCGGGGCCGAACAGGCCGTGGCTCACAGGCAACAAAATCGTATAGACTTGTAGAGGGTGGACATTGGTGTTTGGGACATGTGCAAGTCCTCGACACCCCGCTACTTTTATACAGAACCTCTTTTACACTCAAATGGCAGATGCAAGCCTGAGAGCTTTGTTGTAGCAAGATGTCAGATTTGGCTTTTCGAATTGCGATTTGGTTCTTCGAATTTTTTGGTTGTTAGCAACGGGGGTGGCGGTGACCTGGCTGGTAATCGCCAGGATGCCCCTGAGGGTAGCGAATGACTAGCGCATGATTGCGGTGATTAGACATTGGAAGTTAAAGCGTGTATATTAGCTGGTCTGCAAGGTTGAAAAAGAAAGTTGAGAGATTGGGTTGCTTAATAGAAACCATTCAACACTTGGCCATCTCATCTCTTATGTATTGTTGAAAACGGGATGCTCCTTACTTGATCCTGTACAGGGAGCCCCGGAGCTGAGTCCCAACCAAACCTGCCAAGGCGGCATGGGTCGACGTGCCGACTTTGGTTCATGGAAAAGTTGTTCCGGAACACGCAGTTGATCTGTCATATTCAACCGTCCTGGAGATGGAGCCATGAGGCGTGCGAGGCTGGCTCCTCGACGCCACGGATGAGGCGATCGAACAAGGCCATGTCTACTCCCTGCATCGCCCAGTCGTCTACTCCGGCCGCCAGGCTCGGGAGAACGTTCCGTAGAGGGTCGTGCGCAGTGCCGTCGCCGCCATCCAGCAACGTAGCGTCCGACCATGGGGCCCAGTTCAGCCCGGCGGGTGTTTCGCCGCTGGTGTTATCGCCAGCTTCTATCCCTGGCACGAGATCCTGCGCTCTTCGTATCTCGACCGTCCCGAGGTACGGAACGTGAATGCGCAGCAGTCTGCCATCCATGGCGTCGCCGGTCTTTGCGCCGCATTCGTCGTCCTCGTCCGAGTGCGGGCTGGAGTTGGCGCTGTAGCTGGTCCCTGTGGCCGAGTCTGCCTCGATCGCGAGCAGCTTCTCGAGGATCTCCACCGTTTTGACGGCCGGCGGTCTTTCAGATACCCTGATTCTATCGAGGGCCTGCTCCATCAAGCCTCTGTCGCCAGGCCGCTGATGCGCAAGAAACTCTAGCGGTTCTGCCGCTCGTCGTCGGGCGTCAATGTGTGCGACGCACAGCGCCGTGATGGCGATAAACGTCAGGAAACCCGTGCCGTGACAGTGGTGAGAAGCGTCGTCTGGGGCAAAGGCCACGAAGCGGGACAGCACCTCCCTGCTTGCATTCACGGCGGTGATTTTGCTGCAGCTATGTCTGCCGTCGGTTGAGGTGCTCAACAGGTACGGCAAGTGGGCTCGGCCGAGGAGGTAAAAGTGCGTAAATTGATACATGACACTGAGGCGATCTTGATACGACAGGGCTTCGCCTTTTTGCGTCGACATCAGCCACCACTGAGCGGGCATGCAGGCCGCCGCCCGCTGCAGCATCTTGTCGACCTCGACGGTGGTGGCCACGGACTCTGTGCAGTTCTCGCGCTGGAGCATCAGCCCTGCAGCGGCGCAATCGAGACGCTCGAGTCTTTCGACAGGACTGCAGGCGGCTAGAGCCTCGGGGGAGGCGAAGCGGTTGTCGGCTGTTCCTGGTGGTAGATTGAGCATGAGACAGAGGTAGCGGTCCGCCATGACGATGCGGAACCAGATGTATTCGAGATCGACGCGGTCACGAGTGTCGCCTTGGACGAACTTGATGCTTTGTTTGACTGGCCTGCCCATCCTGCACCGGTCAAGACCCATCATTTGCGCCAACGCCATGGCCCTTTTGTTTGACAACCACGAACGCCGTAGGTTCCCGGATTTGTTTTCGCACTGGCCGAGTAGAAACATGCATTCTATGCCCTCGATCGACCCCAACAAGTCGGTGTCGCCCACGCAGCTCTGCACGGCCTTGAGAGCGCGAACCTTGGTTTGGTGAAACACGGGAGACGGCCCGCAGTCTAGGAATATGGCCAGAATAAGAAGACTGCGAGCGACGGTGATTGGGTGCCATGTTTCCCTTGGGGTTTGGAGTATGTCGCGTGTGGAAGCTGACAATGTTGCTCGGTAGTGTGCGCTGGAAGGTGGCGTGCATGCCAGGGCGACGGGGAGTAGCGGGCCTGACGAGACCGGGAGAGCCAAGATTGCTGCGAGGACATCCCCGGTGGGCCAAGCTGCCACAAGCCGCCGTGACAACTTTGTAAGCTCGGGAACGGGCTCAGACGGTTCTTCATCGGCAGCATCTATTGTCGACTGTGTTGTGCTTGCACGTGCAGGCTGGCATGTTGGGGCCGCATCTGGAGTCGCGACGGGCGACACGACCTTGGTGAGGGCCTCGATTGATGCCTCCACCTGGCTCAGCCTGGCAGCCACGGATACCCCAGCAGGCTCCTCGGGAAGATCCTGACTCACACAGGCACTCCCCCGGCGCTGGCAGGCAACACAGACGGTGCCAGGAGTGCCAGGAGTGCCAGGAGTGCCGGGAGTGCCGGGAGTGCCAAAAGTGCAGCGCATCTTCCGCCGCTTGCATTCCCAACAGCTTTGTGTTCCTTTTCTGATCTTGCGCCGTTTGACATTGTGCGTCGCGTTGAGCTGCGGTGATCCGGGTCGAGTTGCCATGGTTGCTGGACTGCCACGGTTGTGGGATATCGCCGAGACGGCGGAGGAACGATGGAAAGGTCTTGAATGAATTAAACCTGGCCTGCGGCGGTCCAATGCGGCGGAACGAGCGATATGTAAGCGTCAGCATTAGTCAGCGTAGACGTGTTCCGCCGTACGGCGGACGAACCGTACCAGCGGGCTTTTACCCTAACCCTGGAGCAGTTTGTCAAGTATAAGACGCATCCACGACCACGTTGGATAGCAAGTGAGACAGCAAGCAGCAAACAGCAAACAAACACAGCGAACAAATAAAAAAAAAAACAAAAAAAAGAAAAACAAGGAATCATCGCCACTCAGGCTTCAGTGCTACTTTCACCATGGTTAAAATCGCCATCGCCGGCGGCTCGAGCGGTACGCATTCCTCACCTTGACTTGATGGCAGCTGCTAACTCTGGTTTAGGAGTCGGACAGGAGGTTGCAGATGCTCTTGCAGCCACAAAAAAGCATGAGATTTTGCTCCTTACACGCAAGGTATGCTACCGCTGCAGTGCGAGATCTCTCGTGTTTTCCCGGACATCTGTTGACGATTGCAAAGTTCCCCGACGGCACCGAGCCCGTCCAAGATGGCGCGACTTGGGTCCACGCCGACTACACAGACACATCGCAGCTCGCTTCGGTCCTCCAAGGCGTCCACACCGTCCTGTCGTTCGTCATCTCGGCAACCGACGGTAGGCCCAAAAGCGACGAGCAGCGAAACCTCGTCGATGCTGCCATCCAGGCCGGAGTCAAGCGCTTCGCTCCCAGCGAGTGGGTCGGCTGGAACCTGGATCCCGTGCCTTGGTACCAGTACAAAAAGGACATGCGGCAGTACCTCAAGGAGGTGAACAAGGACAAAAAGGTTCTCGAATACTGCCTCTTCCATCCCGGCTTCTTCACCAACTACCTCGTCTACCCACACCAGACGAGCAAGCACGTCAGGGCGTTTGAGAACATTCTCGACTTTCACAACCGCCGCGCCATCGTCGCCGAGGGGAGCGAGAAGGCCCGCATCACCATGACCACCGTGAGCGACTTTGCTGCGGTCACGGCACTTGCGGTGGATTATAAAGGCGAATGGCCGGTCGTCGGCGGCATTCGGGGGGAGGACATCAGCTTGGGAGAATTGCTCGCGCTAGGGGAGCGAGTCCACGGCAAGTCTGATTCTGTACTTGCCACTTGCACCGGAGTAGCAGCTGACCGACGGCATCATTAGGCCCATTCCACGTGGATAAGCTCGACATGAAAGACCTCGAGGCTGGGATTATCAAGGCCTCCTGGAGGCCTGTGACGGACCATCCCGCGCTCCCCAAGGACCTGACCGAAGCAGAGAACGACTTTATGATCGCGCGGTTTGCCATGGCCATCGAGGCCGAGGTGTATGCGGCGTCTGACGAGTGGAACAAGCTGTTGCCAGACTACAAATTTACCAAGGTGGAGGAGTTTGTGAGGGGAGTCGTGACGAGTCGGCAATAAATATGGTTTTGTTTCTGTTAGTCAGTTCGAGCAGGGTCCGCCATTCACAATTGCACCTTTGGTTTGAGATCCACCCAGCAACGGGGCAGGCGAGTCGTTATCGACATGCGTCATGAATGCTTGAGAAAGGATGCCGTTTGCGGACGCTACCATGGGCCGAATTACTCGACCTTCCGTGTTGGGACTAGCCTGCATGCGCGATAATTGGAAAATGCAACTCGACTTGAACGCTGATAATCAAAATCCGGTAGGTGATGGACGATACTGGCGTCATTTTTACCGTTGTCGTGAGGGGTACCCCAGCGGATGGCGTCGTGGCATCCACTGTTGAAATGTAAATAAAGGGTCAGTCGGCGGCCCTCTGTCCGTTGCTGCTGGTGTCTACCTTTTTGTGCAGCATCGTAGGTCAGACGCCATGATTTCTCTCGGTAAAGTAGCGACGGCCCTTGCGGCGCTGGTCTCTGTGTCGAATGGGCTGCAGAGGTTCCCCGAGTCACCAATCGATCGTTATGAACGAACGCATGAGGTATGGGACTGCTCTATCATTTTGGTCTGCTGCAAAGCGCTAACCAACTCCCCCCAGCCTCATCTCGCACGTCGACAAAGCTCGGGCAATCCGCTGACGCGGCTGTACCCAGAGTACAACCTCTCGGTGCCCATCGACCACTACCACAACGAGACCAAGTACGAGCCGCACAGCGACGGGACGTTTCCTCTTCGGTACTGGTTCGATGCGCAGTTCTACAAGCCCGGCGGGCCGGTGATCGTGCTCAGCGCGGGCGAGACCAGCGGCGTGGGCCGGCTGCCGTTCCTGCAAAAGGGCATCGTCTACATCATGGCCAAGGCGCTGGGCGGGGTGGGCGTGATCCTGGAGCACCGCTACTACGGCACCAGCGTCCCGACGGCCGACTTCAGCACCGAAAGCCTGCGGTTCCTGACCACGGAGCAGGCGCTCGCCGACACGGCCTACTTTGCGCAGAACGTCAAGTTCGAGGGCCTCGAGGACCACGACCTCAGCCCCGCCGCCACGCCCTGGATCGCCTACGGCGGCTCCTACGCCGGCGCCTTCGTGGCCTTCCTGCGCAAGGTGTACCCGGACGTCTTCTGGGGCGCCATCTCGTCGTCGGGCGTGCCCGAGGCCATCTGGGACTACTGGAAGTACTTTGAGGCGGCGGCCGTGTACGGACCGACCGAGTGCGTCGAGACGACGCGGAAGCTGACGCACGTCATCGACAACCTCCTCCTGGGCAGGGCGGGCGACGACCCGGTCGCGCAAAAGGTCAAGGCCGCGTTCGGGCTCGAGTACGTCAAGCAAAACACCGACTTTGCCAACGCCATCAACGGCGGCATCTACGGCCTGCAGGGCTACAACTGGGACCCGGCGACCGGCAGCGGCACCGACAGCTTCTTCCGGTACTGCCGCAACGTGTCGTCCGACGACGTCATCTACCCGGCCACGACGGCGCGGCGCGACGCGGTGCGCGACATCATCACCGAGGGCGGCTACGCGGACGAGCTGGGCGTGCTCGAGACGCGCATGCTCAACTACATCGGCTACGTCAACCTGACGACCGTGTCGCGCTGCACGGCCCGGGACAAGTCGACGTGCTTCGACAGCTACGACCCGGCGTCGTACCAGAGCGACACGCTGCGCGACACCTGGCGCCTGTGGCAGTACCAGGTCTGCACCGAGTGGGGCTACCTGCAGACGGGGTCCGGCGTGCCCCAGGGCCAGCTGCCGCTCATCTCGCGCCTGGTCGACGTCGAGTACAGCACCATCGTCTGCCGCGAGGCCTTCAACCTGACCGCCGAGGCCGACGTCGCCAACATCAACAAGTACGGCGGCTTCGACCTCAGCTACCCGCGCCTGGCCTTTGTCGACGGCGAGTGGGATCCCTGGCGGGCCGCCGGCGTTCACGCCATCGGCCGCCCCGTGCGCAACTCGACGCTCGACGAGCCCGTGATTCTGATGCCCGAGGCCGTGCACCACTGGGACGAGAACGGCGTGTTCCCCAACGAGACGGTGCCGGGACAATTTCCGCCCCTGACCGTGTCGGGGACGCAGATGCAGATGGTGAACTTTGTCGAGGTGTGGTTGGACGAGTGGAAGGCCAAGTTGTGAAAAGACTTTTTTTTTTTTTTTTTTTTCTCTCTCTTTTTAAAAAAAATAATAATTTAATATTAATTAAATTGAGGGGGTATCGTATCTTGTATATCAAGTGCTGCTACTTTATAAATCCTTCATCTCCGGGCTCCACATGTTCATCATGACGCCCTTTTCGGCAAAGTCATGTATATCGTGCCTGGGAACTATAAAAGGTGGCCGCTCGTCGCGGACCTTTGTCAGTTGCTCAAAGGCATACGCCAGCCCGATGAGCTTTTCCTCGCTAAAGTGTCTACCGAGAAAGGCAAACCCGAATCTAGATGTGTGTGTGTGTGTGTGTGTGTGTGTGTGTGTGTCAGTTAACAGACTTTCCTTGCCTTTGCTATTGCCACCAAAGAGACCAGATACTTACGGTACGCCAGGCCCGTATTCCACCAGACCACCGGGGTTCAACACGACCGGTTCATCCTCCGGGTAGAACCCCAGCGGCACCGTGATGACGGGACAGCCGATGATGGCGCACCAGCGATAGGCCCACGAGGTCGGCAGCACGACGGCGTCCAGGCCGTGCCTGTCCAGCGCCCCGATGACGCCGCCCTCGGTGCCGACCTCGAGGTTCCACTGGTACGCCTTCCACGCCCTGACGTCTGTGTTGTTGAAGCCCCGGTCGAGCGCGTCGTCCCACGTCGACGTGTCCCTGTGCGGCCACTCCTCCACCGACCGGCTCTGGGTGTGGCCGCGGATCTCGTAGAGGTTGGTGATGTCGTGCGGGTTGGTCGAGAGCTGCGAGAGGTACTTGGCGATGTTGGACACAAAGTCCGAGTCCATGACCACGGCCTCGTTGTCCGAGTTCATCAGGTCGTCCATCCTGGTGAAGTTGGCCTCGTCGACGATCTCGACCCCGGCGTCGCGCAAGACGTCCACGGCATCGTGAAAGGCATCGAGCTCGACGCCGTAGCCCTGCTCGTAGATGTAGTCCAGCAGGTTGGTCGGCAGCCCGATCCTCGCGCCCTTGAGCCTCCCCTTGTCGCAGGCCGCCACGTAGTCGGGGATGGCACCACCACCCGGTATGGCCGACGTGTAGTTGTCGTTGGGGTCGACCCCGGCGATCGCCTGCAGGAGGATGGCGGCGTCCTTGACCGTCCGCGTCATCGGGCCCACCGTGTCCTGGTGCTCGCTGATGGGGATGACCAGGTCGCGCGACGTCAGCCCGACCGTCGTCTTGAGGCCGACGATGCTGTTCCACCCGGACGGCGAGATGATGGACCCGTCCGTCTCGGTGCCCAACGTGCCGGCGGCCAACCCCAGCGCAGCCGCCACCGCGTTCCCGCTCGAACTCCCGCTCGGCTCCTGCTCGGGAACGTACGCGCCGAGGCACTGGCCGCCGTGTGCGCTCCATCCGCTGGCGAGGTAGCTGCCGCGATAGTTGGCCCACTGGCTGAGGTTCGCCTTGCCGAGGATGATGGCGCCGGCACTCCTGAGCTTCTGCACGACAAAGCTGTCCCGGGGCACCTTGGCGCCCAGCAGCAACGTCGACCCGGCCGTGTTGTTCATCTTGTCCGCCGTCGCGATGTTGTTCTTGAGGAGGATTGGGATCCCATGCAACGGGCCCCTGGCCTCGCCCCTGTCCCGGGCTGCATCTAGTTGGGCGGCTATCTCGAGCGCGTCTGGGTTCACCTCGGTGACGGATCTGAAATATCCGTCAACGTCTTCGATGCGAGCCAGGTAGGCTTTGACGAGATCTACCGACGTAAAGAGCCTGTCCTGCAGGCCCTGTGCGAGGTCGTCTATGGTTGCGTCCAGCAGCGACGGGAACTCGACGCCGCCGATCTTTGTTGGTGGGGAGAGGGCACCGTGCACTGGGGTTGTGGCGAGCAGAAATAGCGCGGCTCGTAGCGCCATCATGTCGGTGCTGGTGCTGGTGCTGTACTGTAGTGGCTGTTCAGTGTGGTGGCTGCTCACAGTGGCATGGACGGACTAGCACTTTGTCTCAACTCTCTCTCTCTCTTTCTCTCTCTCTCTCTCTTTCTCTAAAAAAAAAAAAAAAAAAAGCAGCTCATGATCAGCGGGGAGATTCCAGAATTAGGAGTCAAAAAGGTGGGCACATATGGATTTTAAAAACATCTGGACTCAACCCCAGCCTTGGCTGTCTGGCGGAACTAGGCCTCGACCAATCTGGAGCCCACATCCAATCAGCCACTAGTGTCCTATAATTCTGGAGACAGGGGACCAAGATGCCCCGGAATATGGGGTCACTACCCGATTGACCAGGGGTTGACACAAGCGTCGGTTCGATCACTGAAAACCCGGGACGATCTTTACTACCGGAGTTTTCATCCAACGTGATGTGATTTTCATGCTGGCACATCTCGGTTAAAAAAAGATTTTCTCCTTGTGGGCGAACAAGATCCGCAAACCGAACGAGAAAATCCCGTCCAGGCTGCTGGGCGCATTTGATCGACCTCTTGTTTTAATCGTGTCGGGACTTGAGAGTACAGCTTTCCGTCCTGTCGCAGGCGTGCAACAATAGAATATGGCCTTGATCAAGTGCGGGATGCAAAGTCCGGTTCATCATACGGAACAAACAATTACAAGCGATGCTATATAACTGGGAAGAATAGCCCATCTCGTTTGTCTCTTTTGCTGGACAACTACCGACAGATGGAGCTTAAATATGGGACGAACTGGGGCTACCTGTATCTCGCGTGGGCGGCAACCGAGATTGCTGGATTTCGCAACAGGGGCTTAATCTCAGCGGGCCAATAAACGGGCCAGACTTGTGAAACCCAGGACCTTGGTTGAGACAAGGGATGTGGGATGAAGCCGCCAAGCAATAAGCATAATCTGTAACAAGCCACCCGGGTCGATTACGTAGAGGACGTTGGCCAAAGGCTGATAGCGTCGGTACGGTGGGCAGCGAATTGACAGATAAAGGAGCAGAAACGCGGCAAGGGGCCGAGGCTGGCGCTGCATCTTGGCCTGGCCTCTTTGGTGTATGAATGACGCGGACGCCGTTGTAAAGGACCAAGTAGTGCACATCTGCGGCATTTAACATTATCCAACAGACAACCTTTTTTTCCATGTGAGTTACAGGTCAAGACTTGGCTGGAGATTTGGCATCCAGTCAAGTGGGACAAAGCACGGACTTGACACGAAAGAAAGTATTCCATCACACACACATCTTCAGGTAACCTTATTATTAACAATTTGTCATGGCTACATTCTTGAGTCGTGACGTTCGTTCTGTACATACTACATAACATGGAAAATTAAGGACATCCTGCACCTGCAAACAGAGAGTCGTCTGCTTCTCCCTGGGATGTTTCACATGTTCCACAACACCGCAACCACAACGCCGCAACCACAACACGGCCGCTTTCATCTACGCTACCTCAAACCTCGGATTGGACCAGAGTGACGCCGGCAGCCGCCGCGGCAGCAGCCTTCTTGGCCATCTTGGCGTCGATGAGGGCCTGCTCGGCAGGGTCGACCTTGAAGCCCGGGTCGACGGTGCCCACGTTCTGGGCGTCGGCGACGGCCTCTGAGCGGACGTGAGCGTACGTGTCACGCCTGAACTTGGCCGAGCGGCGGGTGGTGGTGGTGGTGGTGGTGGTGGTGGCGCAGACGGGCGGCTCGATGAGGACGCCGGTCTGCGGGAAGGGGTCGAGGGGTCCCCAGATGTTGCCGTCGTCGTCGGCGCCGACGCCCTTGGTGAGCCAGCCCATCTCGGAAAAGTCGTGGGGCACGGGCGCGGTGCCCGGGACGACCTGCTCGCCCTGGACCCAGACGTTGACGGGCGCGACGTAGGTGCCGGCGACCAGGCCGTTCTTGGTGGTGCGGGTCTGCTGGATGCCGTCGATCTCGACGGTGGCGCGGTACTCGCGCGTGTAGCGGGCCAGGACGTTGTTGCGGTACTCGAACTTGTTCTGCTCGTTGCGGCCGCCGCGGAGCCCCGTCGACGCGATGATGCGGTCCGTGGTCGCGCCGGTGCAGGGGTTGACGTCCATGGCGTACAGCGAGATGGTGGCGCGGTTGTTGGACGTGAAGCCCACGAAGCGGCTGGGCGTGATCTCGGCGTTGGGCGACGGGTTGTCGATGCCCAGCAGCGCCAGCTCCACGCGCACGTAGGCCACGCTGCCCGTCGTCTGGATCTGCGTGTTCATGGTGACGATGTTGAAGGCCAGGATCTCGCCGTTCTTGTGCACGCCCGAGTACGTGATGAAGTCGCCGGCCTGGAGCGGCGCCATCATGAGCGGGTCCGGCGCCGTGAAGATGCCCGGCCCGGCAAACGGACGCTGGCTCAGCGGGCAAAGCGGGTCCGTGCTGTTGCGGGGGATGCACATGGGGAAGCCCGAGAAGGACGTGATGCTGGGGTTGACGTCGTCGGCCGTGAACTGCGGGAAGCCCTTGTAGCCGACCGAGAAGACGCCGTTGGGGTCGTTGATGCGCACCTTGGGCCCGTTGCGCAGCTGCAGGCTGCCGTCGGCCATGTCGATGCTCTCGATGAAGCCGCTGGCCAGGTTCTCAAAGAACTGGTAGATGACGACCTGCCCGACGCGCTGCTCGCCGTTGACCGTGTTGCCCATGACCTGCGAACGTTGGTGTTGTTTAGTCCAACTGGACGGCACAGGACCGACAGCGTGCAACTCAAACTCACCAGAGTCTCAAAGCCAACCAAGTCGTTCTTGATGGCGACAAACTCCCTCCAAGGGACCCAGGCGGCCGGGAACTGCACCAGAAGATTCTTGGGAACCTTCATCACCCAGCCGTTGACCGTGATGGTGCCACCGCTGTTGTAGGTGTCGTCGGTGACGGTAGCATCCACAAAGTCGCCCTGGATGAAGAGGGGCGCATCCTGAGCCAACACGCCGCAGAGGACGGTGGCGAAAAGGAGCAGGACGATCCTGCTGACGGCTGCGAGACCCATCTTTTGTCGGTATGTAACGAGTGGAGATGTCAATCAACGAAAGTGGTGGCTAAAGAGAGGCCGACTGCTCTTGATGATGGAGCTGTCTGAGGACAAACAGGATATTGGGATCCGGAGGAGGGGGAAGTTTGGTCTTTTATCTTGATCAACGACCGGCCATGCCATGTTGCTTGTCGAAATGCTTGGCGAAATGCATGTCGGAATGCATGTCGAAATGCATGCCGAAATTACAAACCTCCTGAATATCGCGCATAGTCCTGCCATACCACCTTATCTCATCGGCACTATGTAGATCCAAGCCAAGCCAATAATTACAAAAAAAAAGTCATGACTTGACAAACATAATCACCAGGGTCAACGGCCAACACAGGAACCCGCCAGTCGGTATAACCTTGCCAGTGTTGAAGATATATCCGAGTCGGGGTGGAGACAGGGACCGTGTGCAATGGAACAATGCAGCGCCAAGTCGCCGACTGTCAATTCCGTCGGGAGTTTTGTAGAGACGCTCCGGAGAATAAAAAGGGGTTTCTATTCAGCACAGGGTATCAGAGGAGCAGAGGCATATGTACCTTGGTAATCTAGGGTCAATAATCCACCAAATCCTGCAGCGTTTCGTGCCCGAAAGTGCATGTTGTAATTGCGGTCTGCAAGTCATCAGCACAGCTTACTTGTGGGTTGAGCTTTGCGGACCTCCTGTCAGAAACCCACAAGTGCCCCTTTGCCCGCTGAACAAGATTAAAGCTTAAAACAGCTGCCATCCATGAGCCGCAGATACTTGCCCTGTACCCTGATGGCTCGGTTCGACATTCCCTTCAATCGACCACACCTCGTCCGGCGTTTACTGTAGTGACATGTTTGTGGCGGGTGCCGCGGTTGCGCGGGTCTTGCCAGCTTGGCATTGAGACGCTGCGGTGCCGGCGCAGTCCATTTTACCCCTTGGCATGCATTGCGACTCATCACCAGGCAGGTTTTGTCGGTCTGGTAGAACGGATCCTTGGACCAAGCTTATGCTTAAGCTTTCTTGGGTTTTTGTTTTTTGCTTGGTTGCGCCATAGCTACCACGACAATGGCAATTTTGCAGTTTGCAGTTTGCAGTTTCACAGTAGCGCTTTGTTGTGGACAAAGCCATTCGATCTGCAACCCCACCCCCCACGGTGATTCCCGCTTCCATCAGTATCCGAATAGATCAAAAGAATTCGATCAGCTAGCTACCCTTTTTTTAGGGCGTCTCCATCGAAAGAATTGGAGAAACATGGCAAACTACCAAAACGGCGCGGGTATCGAATGTAACCGCAGTAAGGGAAGGTTGAGACGGAGCCAATAAGAACTCCGATATAAAGCCGCAGTACTTACTGTACCAGGTACGTTGCGCCAATACGCAGCACTAGGATTGCCCGTCAGGCACGTTTCTTGGCGACCGGGGCAAGACCCGAGTGGGAGGTGGCCATGATTAGTGAGCAAGTGAGAGGTTGCAACGTCCGTATTGGTCAGTATTCTCCTCGATGGGATACCCTCGCTCTTATAATGGCGGCTAATGCGGGTTGTATATTTCGCAGTCCTATAAGGGAAGTAATTGCGAAGAGAAAAAAAAAAAAAAAAAAAAAAGAAAAAGAAAAAAGGGGTCTGGAGGCAAATACATACAAGTAGAATACCGACTAGGCTAGCAATCAATTGGTGCGAACGTACCGTCTGGTGTTCCTTTATTTAGAATGGTGTTCTGCTGACAGCTGCATCCATCTGTCAACCGATGCCAGCCATTCCGTTGAAAGCCAATGATAAACCCTCCCAAGACGCATTCTTCGTGTCTACTGTAGGCCGCAGTCAATAGCCTCTGTTGACATCTCCACTGCCACGAGCTTGTATGAGTAAGGAACCTATCGCCCTTTACCCTGGACGCCAACAAGATTGGGTTTGGCATCTCGCCTCAATGTACACACATGGCACAGCACCTGACTGGTCGGGGCTCCACAACAAAATGCGCGGGAACCGCGGTCCAATTTTTAAACTTTGTTCTTTCGGTTTGTTTCCCCTTTCTCCAGAGGGTGAACCCAGGTTCATGCCTAACCCCCCACGTTGACCAACATGGCAGGTCGCCGGCATATAGCTCGTTAAACCGGTCGAGATCCGGGGCGAGGGATTCCAAATCACGCAGCCCCATGTCTTGTTCCAACTTGGCAAACGTTGCTTGTCTCTTCTTGTCTCTTCTTGTCTTTTCTTGTCTTTTGACAGGTCTTTTGACGGGTCTAGACTTGGCTTCTTCATCGCTCATCTCCGACATGGACGTCGGTGAATTGTCTGGATCCCACCGCCATGCCAAGCTGCAGCATGGCTACTCGGTGAGCCACGTTTGGCGCCAGTCTCATCACGTTGCGGTTGGTATGCTAGTGGCCCAACAGGACACTGGCTATATCCCGTCTGTCCAGTCGCCCAGATGTTGTACTTTAAAGTGGTATCCATAACAGCCGTTGGCTATTTCCCTCTCAACTCAAGACGTCCGTAGCTCACGGACCAAAAANNAGCCCCGCGAGAGCCCCTATCCACCAAGGAATCTTATCTGGGAATACGAGTCAAACAAGGCCTCGAAAACGAAGCTATAAGATCACAACATTCTTGGCGCATCTGCAGGAACGCTGAGTCAAACTGCTGGCTCGACTTATTAGTCGCCACCTGACGACTTGGCGTTTTATTAACGACCCTGCTGCCACCCAAGGTAGCATCGTCGACCCGTACACAAGCTTATTGCCAACTTATTCCAGACCGTATAGGACCGTCCGAACCAGATGGTCGTCCGTGCCGTTGTTGACCGGCCCCAAGTGGCTGGCTGGGCCCTCGGGGGCAGACCATTGGCCATTCAAGGGCTTGGTGGGTCTGGTATACAGAAGCCCAGCTGAGGATTATCTCCGGGAGGCAGCTTAGGCAGCAGATATGCTTGTTTATCCCTCAAAGACGGTTGTATCGCAGCGCCTGTCGCGCTCATGCGCCCCATCAACAGCTGACATGCCTGCCCCGTCCGTCTCGGGGGGACGGACTTGCCCAGACGGGGCAGGATGCCATGTGGTGCTAGCTGAGAAAAAAAAAAAAAAAAATTCTTGTCCAGATCGGGCTTGTCGTCCATGTGGTTCGACAAGGGCGGCTATCGTGTGATGGTGTCTGTCGGACTTGGCGATGTTGGGACATGTCAACAGTTGAGCATCCCGAGGACTGGGATATAAAAGCCATCGTTTTTGCTCCTCCTACCGTCGTCTTGGATCTCCCAGTCAGACGCTCTCTTCCCATTCATCAGATCATCCGAGCCCACAGCAGCCCCTCGTTCGACCCTTGCCTGCCTGTCCCTACTTGACCATGCGTTCATCAGTCGGTTTCGCCGCGCTTTACGCCGGCCTCAGTTTTCTGCTGTCGCCGGTCGTCGCTCAAAACTCGTCGACCTTCCCCGGATATGTCCTCGACATGCCAGAGGCCGAGAGGATCGCGCTTTCGCAGGTCGTCGAAGATGACCCCAACGACATCACCGATCCTGCCAAGGACTGGATCAGCCCAGAGTACCCCTTGATCTTCAAGACCGCCCTGCCCATCCCTCCGGTTAAGGAGCCGCTCAAGAAGTTCAAGAACCAAATCAGTGGCGGCGACATCTGGTACTACGAGATCGACATCAGGTCCTTCTCGCAGCAGGTCTATGCCGACCTTGGAGCTGCTCACCTTGTCGGCTACGACGGTGTGTCCCCTGGACCCACAATCATCGTGCCCCGTGGCGTCGAGACTGTCGTCCGATTCGTCAACAACGCAGCCCTGCCCAACTCGGTTCACCTCCACGGTTCATACTCTCGTGCCCCCTTTGACGGCTGGGCTGGTAAGTCATCCCGAGCAGTCAATCAGAAAAAAAAAAACACCTTGCTGACAAACACCAGAGGACATCACCAACCCCGGCGAGTACAAGGACTACTACTACCCCAACCAGCAGTCCGCGCGCATGCTCTGGTACCACGACCACGCCGTCCACATCACGGCCGAGAACGCCTACATGGGACAGGCCGGCGCGTACATCATCACGGACCCCGCAGAGGACGTGCTCAACCTCCCGTCGGGCTACGGCACGTACGACATCCCGCTGGTCCTGTCGGCCAAGTCGTACCAGGAGAACGGCGACCTGGTGTCGACCAACGGCGAGGAGGACAGCTTCTGGGGCGACGTGATCCACGTCAACGGCCAGCCCTGGCCCTTCCTCAACGTCGAGCCGCGCAAGTACCGGTTCCGCCTGCTCGACGCCGCCGTGTCGCGCTCCTTCGCCCTCTACTTCGCCCCCGTCAGCTCCAGCAGCACCAAGATCCCCTTCCAGGTCATCGCGTCCGACGCCGGCCTGCTCGAGACCCCGCAGCAGGTCTCCAACCTCTACCTGGCCAACGCCGAGCGCTACGAGGTCGTCGTCGACTTTTCCCAGTACGCCGGCCAGGCCATCGACCTCCTGAACCTGCCCGGCGCCGGCGGCCCGGGCGTCGAGAAGGACTACTCCAACACGGACAAGGTCATGCGCTTCATCGTCGCCGACAAGGTCACCGCCCCGGACACCAGCGTGGTGCCCTCGGCGCTGCGGACCGTGCCCTTCCCCAAGCCCGTGGCGAACAAGTCCATCAGCCACTTCTTCCGCTTCCACCGCCAGCGGTCCGAGTGGCGCATCAACGGCGTCACCTTTGCCGACGTCAACAACCGCATGCTCGCCAACGTCCCGCGCGGCACCGTCCAGATCTGGGAGCTCGAGAACTCGTCCGGCGGCTGGTCGCACCCCATCCACATCCACCTGGTCGACTTTAGGGTCCTGGAGCGCGACGGCGACCGCTCCGTCATGCCCTACGAGAGCGCCGGCCTCAAGGACGTCGTGTGGCTGGGCCGCAACGAAAAGGTCCTGGTCGAGGCCCACTACGCCCCCTGGGACGGTGTCTACATGTTCCACTGCCACAACCTGATCCACGAGGACCACGACATGATGGCCGCCTTCAACGTGACCGCCCTGCCCGACTTTGGCTACGACGAAAAGACCCACTTCATTGACCCCATGGAGCAGCGCTGGCGCGCCAAGCCCTTCACTGCCGGAGACTTCCAGGCCCGCACTGGCGCCTTTAGCGATGCCAGCATCGAGTCCGCCGTCGCCTTCCTGGCCGACACCGATGCCTACAGCAAGGTCGACATTGTGAACCAGGAGCTCGACAACTACTGGGCCGCCAAGGGTCTCAAGGCCCGCAAGGTTGGCGAGAGGCAGGCCGATGGGCCAATCCCCCGCTACATGCCCCGTCAGTAATTGTTGGCTTGATGCGCGAGAGTTGATTTGGGCGGTTGTTTTTTTTCTTTCTTTTTCTTCCTGTTTTTGCCTTAATACCCTTCTTGGAGACGATAGTTCATGCTTGATGACCACTAGGCCTAGATATTAGTTGGCCAGCTTAATTTGATTGATTACCTCGAGTTTCAGAAATTGATGTGGTGATGTGGTTGCATGTCCGTGAATCACTACCTTGGAGTCCTCAAAACAGCCTCACTTGACCTGTTTCATCAGCCTATGAAATTGATGATATTAGCACTAAATCAATCTAGTCGTGCAAAACTCCAGTTCTCACGCAACTATTAAAAATCTGTGTCTAGGTAATAACGAAATAACTAATCCCAGTTCATCCACCCAAAAGTTCCAAGGGCGGAACCAATCACCAACGTGGTCAAGATACCCGCACCTGCACGGTCGGCCCCCGTAATGTCCTTGTAGCGCGTCATGGGTGTGTGCCTAAGTCCGGCCTTGGGGTCACCTCGGCTCTCGCCACCGTTCGAGGCCGTCACAGGGCCCGGGACGGCCGCGACGTCGTGCATCAGACTCATGACGGCCGACATCGTGTTGAGCTGCTCGGGTGTGCCGTTGGTCGGAAGAGGCGAGTGCGTGGCAGGGTCAACATACAAGCCATCAACCCAGTAGAAACCGCAGTCCTTGCCCGTCGAGCCGCCCTTGCACGTGGCGATGGCCTTTTCGGCAGATTTGCGGAGCGCCGGAAGCAGAGTGTCGCGGGTAAAGGGGGCCAGCTGGGTCACGACCGGCAGCCAGCGGTGGATGAAACCCTTAAAGGTAAACATGTCGACACTGCAAGTACGGCCCTCTTCGCAAGCAATCTCGTAGGCTGCACCCTTGCTGAAAAAGTCGTTCAGGCAGCTCTCGACCAGCTTCTCTGTGGCCTCCCTCCACTTGGCGACCTTGGGGCTGTTGGGATTCTTGGCCATGGTCTGGACGAGGTATGTTAGTCGGTAGTCCTGAGTAGCGGCCAATATGAAGCGTGCCAAACTTACGTGATTCCACATGGTTGCGGCGCCCTGTGCGAGAATGGCGACATTGTACGAGAATTGTTGCTTGTTGACGTCGGTGCAGTTGTGGATCGGCTCATCGGCCTTCCGCTTCTCTCCAGTGTGACCACCGTCGTAAACCTTCCAGTTCTCAGGGTCGATGTACTTGACGGTATCCTTTAGCCAGTCGTAAATCTCCTCTGCGCGCTCGGCGTACGTCTCGTTGCCCGTGTAGCGGGTGAGGCGGGCACCCATGTTGAAGTATGCACCGTTGGCAATTGCTGCGGGTTGTTAGCAGATAAGCCTATGAACCAGATCGGGCAAACAGGTACGCACTGTTCTTGTAATCGTAGCCCAGGTTGGTGACGGGAACCTGCCACCTCATGCCTCCACCACACCACTTCTTGTCGTGTCTCTCGGGCATCGACTGTCTAGTAAAGACGGCCTGGGCGAGGGCCAGCCAGCCGGGGTCTGTGGAGTTGGGCGAGTCGGGAAAGTTCCTCTCGATGGCCGTAAGGACCGTCATGCCCCAGAAGGCCTGGTCATCGTTTCCAAGGGATGCACGATGGGCAAAGGGTTCAAAGTCCTTGTCCTCACCACACTGTCGGATGATGCTCTTGGTCACCAGCTCATTGTATTTGGTGTCGCCCGTTAAATGCCAGTAGTCGATAAAGGCGGCCCACATGGCACCGGCCTGCCACCAGTAGTAAGGACCTTTGTTTTCGGTGGGAGGACCGGGGAGGATACCGGGCTCGACGCCGGGGACTTTCTGGCCATCTTCGTATCGCTTGATGACCGAGGCGGCCAGATCGGCGGCGGCTTTCTTGATGTTTTCTGGGATACGTTAGCTGCGTGGAGGAAACGCGAATGCGTCTGAACACGTACCGGCTGTGTCAATCTTGTAGTTGGCCTGTCCAGAAACGGTCTGAATGCTGGTCGCAGCGAGCAGCAACGCCGCAACAGCCCGCGACTTGAACGAGTCGCCAAACATGGCGGTGGCTGATTTGATTGTAACGATTGATCGGATGACAGCTGACAGACGCTGGAGCGTCGGAATTTGGTTCGAAACTCTAGATTAGCTGACGAATAAAAGCAGACAAACGATTGAAATGGCTTCTAGATGAAGTTATCTAGAAGTCGGTCGGATAAAGAAGTTTTGGAATCTATGCGCCTGCAAGAGAGTGAGCAGACAATTGAGGAAGCGACTACAGAAAACGAAAACAGGATTCCAGGGGCACAAAGAAAGCCACAAGAAGGAATGACGCGGGGGACGCAGCGCCAATGCCAGACGGCTTGGCAGTCTGGCATTTTGCTCAGCAGCAAAAGAACACTCAAGCGAACGAGACGGCTGGGCGTCGGGGGCTGTGTAGGCTGTAAATCAGTCTTGGCAAGTCTCGGCGCCCCGCTCATCTCCTTTTGAGTGCGCCAAGAAAAGCATATCTGCAGAGGTACATTTTAGGAACAGCGGCTGGGACCTGCATCGTTCGCTGGGCTGGTAGAGTCTTTGACTCAAGCGGAACGGGACGGCATACTTGTGTGTAGGGGTAAAGGTGGCATATGAAGAAATAAATAGTTGTCACAAATGTCGAGATGCGAGGGGCTTCTTGTTGTGGGTTTACTGGCAAGACTGGGTACCCGTGCCTCAGGCATAATGAGACATGAAACAGCCATGTGGGACCGGCATCCACGTGATCCTGTTTGGTATCTACCGGCCCGGTACTCGTTAGCGCACCCACCATGGCACGTGACTCACATCAGGAATCCACCCCGAGACGGTCCAGTCTAGACTTGGCCGTCTACCTGCTTGCGCGCACGGGTATAGCTTCCATGCCAGCAGCATCAGCATGACGCAAAGGATTTTCAACGCCCTGATCCGCACCCACCACATCACATCGCGGAAAAAGATACAGCGTCTTCGGAAAGCGGCGACTGAGCATTCTGTTCATCATGTACTAATCCGAAGTGGAGGTGCTCCAGGCATCATGTACGCCGAGGCCGTCGAAGAGGCGTCTGTCCGGGAGTGGGTGGATGCGGTGCAGGCTCTTCGCTACAAAGACTTTCGCTGCGTCTTCAAACCAGCTCCCGCAGTGGTTAACGAGCTTGCCCAACCGGGGTTTCAAGAGGTTGGCGCTGTTTCCGAGTTTGCCAAGGAGATGGAAAGGAGGGGCCTTGGGAGTTGGTGGCGCCGAGGGATGGGTTATGAGTCTGCCGAGTGAGGCGGAGGAATGTGTCATGGCTGAGGTATGAGCCAGCAGCCTTGAGCAGCAAAGTCGACGAGCACTATTTATCGCATGGTCTTTGCAATAAAGTTACAAATGACAACTAACAAACTTTCTAGACGTAATACACACGTCAAAGATAACGAACGACACCGAGGCCTGCCACATCCATTGCGTGTTTGTTCTGGACGGTCTCTCTGGCCGATTTTGCCTCTGCCATCTGCATACCAACCAGTATCGTCCGCATGACGCTGGCAGCACTCTCCTCCAGTAGCTGCCTTGCCTTTGCTGGCACCATGGCTTCGGCCAGAGTCGACGGCCCCTGTAGCATACAAGCGTAGGCCTTGATGCCTACCGACAGGTTATCGGCCGCACCGTTACCGATGGTCCCCGCGATGGCCACGACCGGGATGTTGCGACTGCTTGCGCGTCGGGCCACCTCTGCTGGCATCTTGCCCCTCGGGGTTTGGTAGTCTAGTCCACCCTCGGCCGTGATGACCAGGTCGAAACCGTCGGTGGTGTCGTCCAAGAGCGCATCCAGCGGCGGGAGGAACTCGTCCATCACATCACAGCGGGCGCGGAGCCTACCACCCACAAGCAGCAACGCCGTGCCCATGCCACCCGACGCGCCCGAACCCGGTGTCTGCCCCACAATTTCAGGGGTGCTATGCAGACCTCGGGCAGCCGCGAAGGCCAGGGCGTCCATGGCACTCGACAGCAACTCTACCTGGTCGGGAGTCGCACCCTTTTGCTCGCTGTAGATGCGGGCCTGGCCCTTGGGACCAGTGAGTACGTTCTTCCAGTTGACGGCAGCCTCGATTTGCACGGAGCCGTCGGCGATACGGGCGTCCACACCGGCGGTATCAATACGGTATAATCGCAGGATGGACTCTCCGCCCTGGGCTATGGGTAACGATCGACCCTCTCGATCCAGCAGCTCTGCGCCTAGGGCCTGCAGCATACCGGCACCACCGTCGCAGGTGGCAGAATCCCCACAGCCCATGATGATTCGCTGTGCACCAGCTTCCATCGCGGCCAGGATGAGCCTGCCCACGCCATATGTAGTTGTGACGCATGGATTCCGACGGTCCACGGGCACTAGACTGAGGCCTGCGGCGGCAGACATTTCGATGATGGCAGTCTTGACCTTTTGCTCCGTCGGTTTTGTCGACAGGTTGGAGTGACCGATCATACCGAAAAAGGCTTGAACTGGCTCGTTGAGTGGACCGGGAACCACAACTTGATGGATGCTACCGCCCGTGGCGGCGATGATGCCGCGGGTGAAGCCCTCGCCACCATCGATCAAAGGGAGCTTGCGGATGCGGGCGTCGGGCACAACCGAAAGGATGCCGGCACTGATGCAATCGGCAGCCATGTCGGGTTGGAGACAACCTTTGTATGCGGCGGGCGCTACGAGGATCTTGAGGCCGTTCGGCTCGGGGAGGCGTACGATTCCCATGTCGATTTGCGTCTGCAAGGGAATCGGCTCAAAGTTGGGCGTATTGGGGCAGGGCTCCTCACCCGCAGACGAGTGCTGGCTGTGGTGGTCAGCGTCTGGAGACTCGTCGTGACTGTCGACTTCATCAGTGACGGCAGAAGCAGGGCTGGGGATATCGAGTTGAGACATTTTCAAGGAACTCTCCGACAACACTGTCGTTCCTTCTGTGGCATCGACTGCAGGAACGACGGTCGATGAAGACGCAAGCTCAGCAGTTCTTTCTAGCCCGGACTGATTTGTTGAATTTATTCTGCAGTGGACGATCGCTTGTAAGTTTAATGGCCACCGCTAGGGCTGCTCGTTGACAACAAGGTTTGAGCGAATCACCATGTGTGACGACATTGCAGATTATGGCATGTGGTCTGGCTTGATAAGATGCGGCACTTAGGGGTTCACATAAAAGCTTGCAGTAAAATTTTAAAGCCAGATGTTTTATTAACGGAAGATGCAGGACCCATTATGAGGACCGATGAAATGAACGCCTAAAATGCTCAATGAACCTGGCACAGACACGGACAAGGCAAGAACAAACACCAGGATCGGAGGTGCATCACCTGTCCAATGCCTGGGATTGACACTGTTACACCCGGCAGATTAGCACAGACCTAGAGTCGGACAGGCACCGCAAACACTTACCATTTCATAGTAGACTCCTCTCCTTTCCAGCAGCGAGGCGTGGTTACCCTGCTCAATGACCTTCCCGTCTGCCATGACGAAGATGACATCTGCGTTTTTGACGGTTGCCAAACGATGGGCGACGACAATCATTGTTCTGCTGCCTTTGGTGGCTTCAAAGGTCTCCTGCACCGCCTTCTCCGTCTCGCTGTCCAGGGCGCTGGTGGCTTCATCGAGCAGCAGCAGGGCCGGACGGCGGATCAAAGCACGGGCGATGGATAGACGCTGCTTCTGCCCTCCCGAAAGAGCCACACCTCGTGCTCCGACTTCGGTCGAGTATCCTTCGGGCAGCGACGAGATGAAGTCGTGCAGTCCTGCCTCTTGACACGCGGCGTAGATGTCGGCATGAACCACGGTCGACTCGTCTTCAATGCCGAGCAGTACATTGTCGCGCATCGAACCACTGAGCAGATGTGGCTCCTGTGCCACGAGCGACACGTTGGACCGGTACGCCGAGGGCTCCAGATCCAGCACATCGTGGCCGTTGTACAGGACCTGGCCCGAGTCGGCGCCGTAGAAGCGCTCCAACAGAGAGATGACCGTCGTTTTTCCTGAGCCCGACGGGCCCACGATGGCAGCAAACTGTCCCCGTTCAACCTTGATGTCCAGACCCTTGAGAATCGTCCCCGGTCGGGTCGGGTAGCTGAACCACACGTCGCGCAGCTCCACTTCGGCTCCCTCCTTTTCGTCCAGCAGGTCATCCTCGTTGGGGTCGATCAGAGCCAGGCCGCGATCCATGTCGTCGTCGGCCTCTCGCATATCCAGGACGCGGTCGGCTGCGGCGGTAGCATGAGCGATATCTGTCAGGGTCAGCAGGTGCACACCAAGAAGGGTAGACCAAGTTACTCACTGGGACCGAAGCTCAGCCATTGTCCGGCACTCATGGCACCCTGTTGGAGTTAGTACAAGTACATGCAGTCGCACGTGATGCGGCATTTTGATTCTCACCTGAACGACGGCAATATAGACAATCACTGTCATAATGTTAGTACAACCCACAACGAACAGCTATAGATTGCACTCACCATATTGGAAGGGGCTGTACTCCCGACTGGCCAGCAGTCGACCACCGTACCTGCAACAGTCAGCAAGAGATCTTCACGACCCAGTACAAAAAGCCCGGCGAGGTTCCACACTTACCACAAGACGAAAGCCATGCAGAGAAATGAAATGCTGTCACTAAAGGAAAATAACAACAACGACCACTTAGCTTTGCGGAAAGCCCCGCGGACGTGTTTGTTTAGCAGCTCTTCGTATCTGGTTCCAACGCCGTCCTCCATGGTCAAGCTTGACACGGTCCGGATCGCTGCGATGCTTTCGGACGCGAATCGAGCGCCTTCGGCGAAAACCTTGCTTGCTTCAGCCTCGAGGCGCACCTCGTGCCGCACGCGATAGGCCATGGCCACCACGATTATGGGCATGGTCGATGCCAGAGAGACGATTGTCAACTTCCACCCGAACACGAAGCCGACGATACAGCACCCGATGACGTTGAAGATGGACACAAGCACAAAAGCCATGTTGACGCCGAGGAGTTGCTGCAGCTGCGTTGGGTCTGTGGCCAACCGAGCCGTCAACGAGCCAACTGTGTGGTCCTCCTCGTCAAAGAAAGACGCCGGCCGGCTGATCATGTTTTTAAAGTATTCTTTGCGGTAGAAGCGGGTCAAGCCGAAGCCCAGTCGCGTTGTCGACCAGCCCAGGAACAAATGACTGATGCCAACGCCCGCTGCCAACACCACAAACATCAGACAGAAGAAGTTGGCGAGCTGGTTCACCTGTGCACCCCTGAAGGAAAAGAGGTTGAGGAGCGTTGCGAAGAGGTATGCTTGAACAGGCGTGCTTGCTGTATTGGTTTGTCAGTTGGCCGCTACTCAGAACATTGGATCGAGAAGTTCAACATACCGCCTGCTCCAAGAGCTCCTATGATAATGACAAAATACAACTTCCACCGCGAACCCTGCTCCGCCAAGAGTTCTGCAAAACCACCAAGCCAGTGATCTTGAATCTCGACCACCTGCACCTTTGCGGCGTCGTCGGGGGCGCCCTCTGATGTGGGCGACTGCGCGGTGTGGAGTGTGCTGGTCGACATTTCCACGCCGACATCATCACGGGCACGCGCACGAGGCCTCTCGATAAAGTCGTCCTCTTCGTCCGATCCATAGTTTGAAGACTGGGTCGTATGGTAAGAGTCACCATCGTGGAGCGAGGTCGCCCTAAAATAACCGCTGTCATCCTCTTCGTCCGGAGTCTGGTCGATGCTCATCCTGCTCGAGCGCCGACGGACGTCTAGGCTCTGCGCGTTGGCCAGCATGTAGTACGCACTACCCCTTTGCCTCCGCAGCTCGTCGTGCGTGCCCTCCTGCACCACCTGGCCTTTGCTCAGGACGACGATCTTGTCGGCCTTTTTGACGGTGCCGAGACGGTGGGCGATGACGACGGTGGTGCGTCCGCGGCTGGCCCGCTCCAGGGCGGCTTGTACGATCTGTTCGCTGCGCACGTCGATGGCCGAGGTTGCCTCGTCAAGGATGAGGATCTTGGGCTGCTTGACGATGGCACGCGCGATGGCGAGGCGCTGGCGCTGGCCTCCGCTGAGCTTGATTCCCGACTCTCCCACGGTTGTTTGGTAGCGCTGTGCGTGCGTGTCAGTGACGGGAAACCGCCCGAGGTGGGATGCGGGTGATACTTACGTCGGGCAGACGGTTGATGAACTCGTCGGCAAACGCATCCCGGCATGCAGTCTCAATCAGCATGGCCTTTTTCTCGTCACTCTCGTGCTCCCACAACGTGCCGATCAGCCCGTGCTCGACGTTTTTGTAAATTGTCGTATTGAAGAGCACATTGTCTTGCTGCACCAGGCCTATCTGGTTGCGCCACCATTTGACGTCGATCTCGGTAAGGAGACGCCCTCCTACGGATACAAATCCGTTGCGAAGGTAAAGAACCTGTTTCATGTCAGCTTGGCAAGTCTCCAGAGGGCCTATTGGCTCTTACCAGTGGGTTTGCGACCGGATCGCCGTTGAACTCGTACCAGCGCTCCAGGATGCCGACAATGGTGGATTTGCCCGAGCCAGATGGACCCACGATTGCAGTCACCTTGCCGGCGGGGAACACCAGGGATAGATTGTCGAGCACCTTGACCTCTGGGCGGGTGGGATAGGCAAAGTTGACATTCATCAAGACAATGTCGCCGTCTGCCCGGACTTCATGCTCGCCTCTGGCGGTTCCGTAGACCGGCTTGGGAAAGTCGATGATGGTATGGAAGATGCCGCACGCCTCGGCTGCCTGTTGTGCAGCGGCCAGGGGGGCTGTGATCTGGCCGATGGAGGTCGCCATCATCATGACGCAGAGGAGAACACTATCGGAGTTAGCTTTGATGACTATTCGTCAGGGAGGGAGGGTACACATACACTATGAGGTCCTCGGGAGTCGTGGTGATGGTGGTGTTGTACATGCGAAAGGCGAAGTAAAAGGCGAGAGCAAAGGTCGCGTATACGCCAAAGAAGACTATAATGGTCAGTTTGAATCTCATGATATCATTCGGATGGGCGAGACATACCAAACATCTGTTGGACGCCCACAAGCCACGCCATCCGCAGCCCCTTTTGGTACGACTCGTCCACATGGACCGCATAACGGCGCGCGACCTTGTCCTCGGCACCACAAGCCGCCAGCATGCGGATGGAAGTAAAGGCTTCGGTGGCGATGCTGGAGGCCTTGACATCGGCCTCGTGAACCTCGAGGGCCTTTTTGCCTACCAAAGGCGTGAAAATGACATAGACAATGGCGATGAAAGCCAAGCCGGCAATCGTCACAAAGGTGAGCAGCCAGTTGAAGACGAGGGCAACGACGACGCTGGAGGCAACGCTGGCCAGGCTCGCTATGCCGCCGCCCAGCTTTTCCGAAATGCCGACCTGCAGCAGACCCGCCGTGACGGTGACGATGGCGGCCGTCTGGCCGGCGGGGATGGCATCGATGACCGAAATGGGGAGGGCGAAAAGAGAGCGGAGATATACGGTGCGGATGGTGGAAGAGATGCGCAGGGAGAACATGCGGAAGCCGAGCTGTGGTTGTTAGCCATTGCACACTAGAGACGGAAAGACATTTCTTACGTTGGAGATGTAGGAAAATATAATCCTGGCCACAAAGAGGTATATGATGTTGTAAACACACTGGTTAACCTCTTTGCTGAACTGGGCGCCAGTCATGGTCGACCCCTGGCGATAAAAGTCTGTGAATATGCCAATGAGCCTGGCAAAGACGACAACCATCAACGGTATCGTCAGGCCCGTGGCCACGGACGACACTGTCGAGGCTGCAAGCACTATCTTGTCCCATTTTGTGCCATATGTCAAGATTCTCTGTGTGCGTTGTTAGCTGTGAATCTTTTGTCTCACAGGCTAGTTACTGACCTTGAAGTTGTGTATCGCCAAAAGGTGTTTCGGGCTGAGCTTGAAGCCCTTCTTCTCCCCGTCTGCCACGGGTGTCGCCGCCGTCATTTTGGCAATGTCGTGTAGTCGCCAGACACGTCGGATCAGTGGCCCAAAGTTCGTGAAATGCCTCTTCCTCGTCTCGATATCCAAGCTGCTCGAGTTATCTCCAAGGAGTGGAGCAATTGATCGACGAGGCTAACGGCAGCCCCTGGCTGCATCAAAAGCCACAAACAATACGGACTTTATCCGTCAAGGGGTGGCACGTCTACAAGTTCACAAAAAGAAACGAAACACGACGATAGTGTCGCAGAAAACAAAAGACAAGCAGATCAGTAGCCAAAAGATACGTTACCTGTCAGAAGCAACGTCGATCCATGGTTGGATGGGAACAGTTTCGAAACTCGAATTGCCAATGGATCTGCTAGTTTTGGGGCTAAAGGCAGGGGAGGAGGAAACGTTCCCAAAATGGGAATCGGGCGAAGAGATCGTGTCTCCCAGATCAAGCTTGGGATGAGATTGGGGCAAAAAAGGACGAAACATGGACCGGTGTCAGGGGAAGGTTGACGGAAGTTCCCCCGTCGAGACTTTTTGTCTCTTGTTCGCCCCCAATTTCACCGGCATTAGATCTGCCTAATCTACGGCCGGGCCATATGGGTCTGCGGGTGCACCATACGCGTTCCTTGCTAGTGTCAGCCGAGCTTAGACTATGGACATCGGATATTGCCTGCAGAATGACGGCAGTCTAAGCGCCTGCTGCAGTTGGTATACGCAACCAGACCGAGCGACAATCAAGGCGATCCTGGGCCACCTTGTGTGCTCGCTGCTGTGGCCTGATGCCAGCCATTGCTCCATCAACAGTCAACTCCATGTCGCGTGGTGCAATCTTGCCAGAAGAAGAAGAAGAAGAAGAAGGGGTGGCAAGCTTTATGTATTCGTATACACAGACGCCTGATGTCCAGACTAGGCAGGTTTGAGTCGTGCCAGCTGTGGGCATGTGAAACAAAGTTCCGGGGATGGGGGTTTGTTTATCAATCACATCAAACTTGATCCCAAGTTAATGGCTTTGAACAGGCGCAGGGTGGAGGATTTTAGCCACAAACATGCAAAAGAAGGAATCGGATTAGTCTGTATTATTAACAATGCCATGCTTTGTAAGCTTGCTGGTCTGAATCTAGGTACCAAGAAGGAAAATCAACAAAAGAAAAATGCGCGCACGCCACAAAAAAGCCTGGTCTCGTAACACCATACTCCTCCCACCATGGTCTAGCCGCTAATGATGCAAAAGAAATGGTAAAAGCAAGTTTACAAGAGGCCATCCTCCCTGAGCTCCTCAATCGCTTCCCTAACAACATCGGCAAGTTCCTTGATGGTCTCGCGGTCCCTGGGAAGGGTGTGGCCCTTGGCGTGATCAAAGAGATAGGCTCCGTCGGGATCGCAAACGTTGTAGAGGGCCATCGAGCCGTCGAGGTAGGGATCAAGCGACCCGACTAGGTTGAGTTAGTACGGAAATGTAGAGATGGACCGCGCAAATGCACGTGCGGATTACATACCAATATGGAGCGTCTTGGTCTCGACCCTCTCATCGGTCTCGTCAGCGAGGACTAGTCCGTGCGTCTTGGGGTCGACCGGAGGCCAGCCGGCGAAAAAGATGCCGTACTTGAGAGTCGGAGGGCCGCCCATCAGGTGTCGACGGCGCTGTTCGTGCAGCAAGAAGGTGGACGCGACGGTGGCGCCCTCCGAATAGCCGATGATGCCGTCAAAGGGGCCACGGCGCTGGATGATGTCGCTCAGGTACTTCATGGCGCGGGCGGTTGACTTGTGCGAGGTGGCGACGCCGACCTGCATCAGCTCGCGCATGGTATCTTCGGCGGTCTCTCCGTGAGGAAAGTCGCGGATGCGGGACAGAACATCGTTGTCCTGCATCTGGGCGTCGACATCATCGGGCTCGATAAAGCGGTAGTAGGGAGGCTCGCCAAAGAACTCCTCGAACCCCTCAGGGGGCACAACCTCACAGGGGCCATGGGTGAAGTAAAAAGTGGCAGTTCCGTCGTTGGTTAGCTCCTTGAGGATTGGAGCCAGCTGAACCTGGAACTTGTCGGCGCTGCCGTAGGCACCAGGAAGGCAAAGGAACCTCATGTTGACAGTTGACAAGGCGAAGCGAGGTGACTAATGTGATCGATGGTGTGAATAGTGATGCAAAGACGAACGAGCACAGATGTAAAGTGTTTGTTGCTGATGAGAAAAACTCGGAATGGCTTCTCAAACGAGGCGTTTATATCAATCCTGTCTGCCAAGTCTAGTCACAACGGTCTACGGAGAAAGATTAGAGTTTTGCGGCGGCCCCGTCAACTAACGACAACGACACGACGGTGGAATTCCGAGACCGCCGCGTCAGTCCTGTCGATAGGGCAATCATCTCATCTGTCTGATAGCCACATAAGCCCATGATGGAATTACAGGGTCAGAGATGCACGGTCGGCAAGCAGCAGAAGAAAGACGAACAATGGGTGACGAGTTTGCGTCGGGCTTGTTGGAAAAGGAGACGGAGATGAGACGAGACGATTGACCAAATGAAAAGCAATCAGGCAATGAAACTTGGCTGCAGCAATATGAGATCGAAATGAGGCAATTCCACGCTAGAAGCCAGAAATAGGGCAGTGGCTTGAAAGGCCCGAATGCTCCAGGCGGAAAGGGCATCAGAGGTTGCAGTGGCAACCAAGTCCGAGACTGTGAGATACTGTGAGGTCGATAACGGCAGCACTAACGCCGGGGGCTGCAGTAGATTTTTTGACTATAAGCCCGGGACAGGGTTAGTGAGAATATCTGTTTTGTGATCAAGACGATGGAGAATATGCCAGAAGGCGAGCTTTGCGGTTGCAAAGGCACCAGTGTCGAGCGGTGGACGAATCGCATAAGCTGACAGCCCAAGACCGATAACAAAGTATGCTTGCGGGTTTCGATGGTGCAACAGAGTCGGCTGATTCGGAGCCAACCCAACAGGTCGGAGTCGATGATGGAGCTTGAGCATGCAAGTGCACGTAGTTTTGGGTGCATCTTCCACATGGCTTAGCCAAGGCTGCAGCTGAATCCGGGTCAGGATGGACCGATCCGATTTGGGCAAGAGAAGAAATGCTTGCCATAAATTGTTCAGGCTTGTTTGTGCAAACATTGGCAAGCTCGGGGGTCGGTGGTGGGGTCGGCACAGGGCATCGTAGTGGGTCGGCACAGGCATCGCAGTGGGTCTGCACATGCATCGCAGTTCGTCCACTCCAGCTATCAGCCCGGCTAGCGCCACCCAGCTACAGGTTACCACACTCCCGCAACGCCTAAAGATAGTAGCTCAGTTCGCTCTCGCTCCGCTTCTGCATGCCCAACCCACGTTTCTGCTCGAAACGACGTCTCACCATCGAGAGACCTGTGCATCTCCCGGGAAGGAAAAGATCCCTTGGCATGGATTACCGTCCTATGACAATCACAAGGAAGTCTTGGGTGTTGCTGTCCTATGAACTCTGGGCTTTGCTTGGCCTTACCAAACCAACGACGGCACGGACCCCGCATCCCATTCCATCACGCTGGAACCTCGACGAGATGCAAATGCCAAGATAGGCGCTGCGCCAGGTCAGGGTGAGATCAAAGTCAATCACCCAGTTGCCAGTTGGTATGGAACCCTATCCATTTGCGGGTGACCAGCAAACGTTATACTGCGTTGCGTAGCATCGGGGCGAAGCCAAGCTTTACGGTACAAGTCTGGTTATCGGATCCTGACGAGCCTCGATCGCGGATGTGATTTCGGATTGTCATGGTCGAGTATCACGTCTTTTTTTTTGTTTTTCTGACATGCAACGGGGAAACAACAACTACCTCCAATAAAGCATCACAATACATCTCGATCGATACCATCATCTCACTAGCCCGTCCCAAGCACGACCATGCCAACGCAAACTACAGCACAAACCCACTCGATATCATCTCTTCCAAGCAGAAACAAGAGGCCAAGCCCCGGACAGGGTTGCGCAATGATCTCCTCCGGGGCGAGAAACGCTCTGCTTATGTTATACCACAGCTTGGCTCGGAGGCCGCGTGTTTTCTTTTGCTGTGCTCGTGCTGTCGGTTGCTTGTCAACCCCCTAGCCACCATCCCAGACCGGCCCTGGCTTTAATGCCATTTAGCTTCCACCTCTCCCGTCAACTTGCAGCCGCCATTCCATCTTTGTCCGGCAAGCGTTCTCGAAAGCCCCTGTACAAACCTTCCCCTCGTTACCCCTTGCCCCATGGTGCGTCCGTCTATTTGGTGACGCCACCTCTACTAATTTTTATTATTAACCCCTTGCCTAATCCCATCTCGTCCCTGAAGGTTTCAAGCATAGAACCTCTCAGCTTGGAGTCGATAACAAGGCTGAGCAGGCGCGGATTTTTCCGATCGCAGCCTCTCGTCTTTTTTTTTTTCTTTGTTTTTCTTCTTTCTTTCCTTCACCACCTTACTTCCGAGCCGTTGACGGGCCCAGGGAGAAGGACCGAACCTGTCCAGTAGATCATGGCGCCGTCGAGACTCTACAACTTTTCATCGTCGGGCACGTCACCGACTTCCAGCTCCGCCTTTACGGTTCCTTCGGTCGCCAACTCCGAGACTGACTCGGCCGCCGACATGAACCATCCGACAATGAACGGCCACGGCCGTCAGTTTGACGGCTTCTCAGACCCGGGCATGACTCCTCGCGCCCCGATGCCCATAGCCATCGTGGGAATGGCCTGTCGCATGCCCGGCAGCGTTGCGACTCCCGCCGAGTTTTGGGAGCTGTGCTCGCGTGCGCGGAGCGGCTTTACCAAGGTCCCCAAGGAGCGTTTCAACCACGATCTCTTTTATCACCCCAATCCGGGCAAGACTGGAGCATACCACGCCGAGGGCGGCAACTTTTTGGATGTCGACCTGGCAGCTTTCGATGCCCCCTTTTTCGGTCTTACCGAAAAGGAGGCCATATCAATGGACCCTCAGCAAAGACTGCTGCTCGAATGCACCTTTGAGGCGCTGGAAAACGCCGGTGTGCCGAAGCATTCCATAGTCGGAAAGGACGTGGGTGTGTTTGTGGGTGGCAGCTTTGCCGAGTACGAAAGCCATCTGTTTCGTGACAGCGACACGATTCCTATGCATCAGGCCACAGGTAAGATTGCCCTATTCGTCGTTGCCATCGACCGCATCATGCTAACGCAACCAAGGCTGCGCACATGCTATGCAGTCCAACAGGCTATCTCACTTTTTCGATCTCCGAGGCCCCAGCTTCACCGCCGATACCGCATGTTCCGCCAGTTTGGTGGCTCTGCATCTCGCCTGCCAGAGCTTACGATCTGGTGAATCATCATCCGCCATCGTCGGTAGCTGTCACTTGAACATGCTGCCTGAATTCTTTGTTTCCTTTTCTACGTGTCGGCTGCTTTCGGACACTGGTCGTTCGATCGCCTTTGACGAGCGTGGAACGGGTTTTGGCCGCGGTGAAGGATGTGGCATCATCATTCTGAAGCCTTTAGATCAGGCTGTTCGGGATAACGATTCCATCCGGGCCGTCATTATGGGCACCGGTATCAACCAAGACGGAAAGACGCCTGGTATCACCATGCCCAGCGGCGAGGCACAAGGTTTGTTTGACTATGGTATTCCTGTTTTTTTTTGCCGAGAAGCTAACACGTTTCAGAAAAACTCATCAACCAGGTTTACAACAACTTTGGCCTGGATCCTATGGACTGTGGCTACGTCGAGGCCCACGGTACCGGCACCAAGGTCGGCGACCCCATCGAGGCCACAGCTCTACACAACGCTCTCGGTCAGGGCAGGACGGCAGCCGATCCTCTGTATATCGGCTCGGTCAAATCAAACATTGGCCACTTGGAGGCAGCATCGGGATTGGCGGGTGTGATCAAGGCTGCCCTCATGCTCGAGCGTGGATTCATTCTTCCCAACCACGACTTCAAAAAGCCCAACCCCAAGATTCCCTGGAAGCAGTGGCACATGACGGTAGCGAGGAGCCAACGGCCCTGGCCCCGTGGCAAGAAGTACATCTCGGTCAACAACTTTGGCTTCGGCGGCACCAATGCCCACGTCGTCCTCGCCAAGGCCCCTTTTACGGCCGACACAACCGTCGCGGCACAGCTTCAACAAAACGACTCGCGCAAGCCCAAGCAGACCAAGAAGCTTATCGTTTTAACCGCCAACGACAAAGATTCGCTCGCCGGCGTCATGAAGAAGCTGGTCATCTACCTGGAGCAGCGCCCCGAGGTGTTCCAGGCCGATTTGATGAGAAACGTTGCCTACACCCTCGGTCAGAGACGCTCGCACCTGCAATGGAGACTCGCGGTTCCTGTGTCTACCTCCTTCGAGCTGGTCGACACGCTAAACTCGGGCAAGGTGGCATCGGCCAAGACGCAGCCCGAGGCCCCCAGGATAGGATTCGTGTTTACTGGTCAAGGCGCTCAGTGGCACGGTATGGGCCGTGAGCTCTATGACTCGTATCCCGTCTATGCGGCCGCCATGGACCGTGCCGATGCCAAACTCAAGGAGCTCGGTGCTTCGTGGTCGCTGCTGGAGGAGCTGAGCAAGGACGGAAAGACTTCCAAGGTGTCCGAGGCACACATCAGTCAGCCCGCCTGCACAGCCGTCCAGTTGGCCATCACGGACCTCCTCAGATCCTGGGGCGTGACGCCCGTCGCCGTCGCGGGCCACTCGTCCGGTGAGATCTGCGCCGCCTATGCCGCCGGCATCATCAACTTTGACTCGGCCGTGGCCATCGCCTACCACAGAGGTCGGCTGATCCCCGTCCTCAAGGCCCGGTTCCCCGATCTTGCCGGCGGCATGATGGCCGTCGGTGGCTCCGAATCCCAGATGCAGCCCATGATTGATGCCGTAAAGCGCAAGCAGCACGAGGTCCGCATCGCCTGCTTCAACAGTCCTTCCAGTCTGACCATCTCCGGTGACGCCTCTGTGCTGAACGACCTCGAGCGCGTCATCGAGGAGGAGCAGCCTGAGATGTTCCGCCGCAAGCTGCAGGTCGACGTCGCCTACCACTCGCACCACATGAACCTCGTGGCCGACGAGTACCGCGACTCGATAGAGCACCTGTCCAAGCCGAGGAACACGGAGGTCCAGTTCCACTCGTCTCTGTTTGGCAAGCGCGTCGAGGGCTACAAGTGTACTGCCTCCTACTGGGTCGAGAACCTGACCTGCCCCGTCCGCTTCTCCGAGGCTCTCAGCGGTATGCTCGAGGCCAAGCCCGAAGACGGCGGTGTCAGCACCCTCATCGAGATCGGTCCCCACTCGGCGCTTCAAGGCCCCATCAAGCAGATCCTCGCTGCCGCCGGTCGTCCCAAGCTCCCATACGCTTCGGCTCTGGTCCGCAACAAGGATGCCGTCGACACGGCCCTCGACCTGGCCGGTAACCTCTTCATGAAGGGTGCTTTCCTCAACATGGATGCTGTCAACTTCCCCAGTCACCTCCACGCCCCGGCGACTTCGACCATCCCATTGAACCTGAACACCTCGACGGCCAAGCAGCCCACCCTGCTTACTGATCTGCCGCGCTACGTGTGGAACCACTCGTCCAAATACTGGCACGAGTCGCGCATGACCGAGATGCACAAGCACCGCAAGTTCCCACGCAACGACCTGATTGGTGTCGAGGCCATCTACTCTACCGATGTCGAGCCTACGTGGCGCAACATTGTGGCCCTCGACGACCTCCCATGGCTGAGGCACCACCGCATTCAGTCTCTGACTATCTTCCCCTTTTCCGGCTTTGTAGCCATGGCCCTCGAGGCTGCCGCCCAGCAGGCCCTGAGGAGGGAGGCCAAGTACGACAGGTTCGAGCTGCGCCGCGTTGTCGTCTCCAAGCCCTTGGCCATGGGCGATGGCGATGTCGAGATGGACATAAGCCTGAGGCCACACTCGGACGCCCAGAAGCACCAGGCTGGGTGGAGGCAGTTCCGCATTGCCAGCTGGACCAAGAACGGTGGCTGGGCTGAGCATTGCACGGGAGAGGTTGCCACGCTGTTGGACGACGACAACGAGGTCGACGGTGACCGTCAAAAGCAGGCTGTTCGCCGCAGGGTAGAAGCCGCTTCCAGCATCGATGACGACGCCGTCGATGTTGCCGAGGCCGACATGTACAACTGTCTCGAGGAGCTGGGCGTGACTTTTGGTGCTGCTTTCCAGGGCGTCAAGGCATGCAAGGCTTCCAACGCAAAGGCCTCCGCCGATATTGTTGCCACCGACATCGCCGTCGACATGCCCAATCACTACATGACCGAGTCGGTGCTGCACCCAAGCGTCCTCGAGTCTCTAGTGCAGATGTACTGGCCGATCCTCGGCGCTGGTCGCTCCTCTCCGGACACCGTCTACCTGCCATCCTCGGTCGGCAAGGTTTCCATCTCCCGCGAGGTGACAGCTCACACCAACGCCCCGGGCAAGACAATTCGGGCTTTTGGCAAGGCAGAGTTTGCCCAGCCTTCCGAGGAGCCCCGCCCCACTAGCGTGTCCGTCATGGCCACCACCCAGGACGGTCAGCTGCTCGTCGAGCTTGAGGATCTCAAGGTTGCGCCCATCATCGACGGTGAGGGTGAGACCGACTCGAGCTCGCCGCGCGAGCTTTGCTACAAGCTCGAGTGGGAGCAGGTGCTGAAGCCCGCCCTCGTCAACGGCACCCCTGCTGAATCGTCCAGCGCGCTGCCCGAGGCCGAGATTGTCATCGTGCACGGCGACACGGCCTTCCAGCACACGCTTGCCCGGGCCCTCGCCGACATGATCGAAAAGGCGACGGCCACCTCGCCAGTGGCCATGGGCACACTGGGTCACATCGAGACCGAGGGCAAGGTCTGCATCGTCTTGACCGAGATTGACATGCCTTTCCTTGCCGACCCGACCGAGCAGCAGTTTGAGGCCGTGCAGAAGCTCATGGGCTCAGTTCAGGGTCTTTTGTGGGTTGTTCGTGGAGCCTACGACAAGGCAACCTCTCCCGACTCCAACATGGTCTGTGGCCTGTCGCGCTCGGTCAGGTCAGAGACTCTGCTGCCGTTTGCCACGCTGGATCTGGACGCTTCCGAAGCCGCCAACTCCCATGTTGCCAAGTCCATTCTGGACGTGTTCAAGATTGCCTTTAACGGTGGCTTGAGCGCAACCAAGGAGATGGAGTTTATGGAGCGCGGCGGCAAGCTGTTCACCCCCAGGATCCTGGATGATGCCGAGACCAACGCCTACGTGCACAAGCGCACCAACCCCGACATACTCGAGCAGCAGCCGTTTGCTCAAGAGGGTCGCCAGTTGAGAGTAGTTGGTGGCAAGACGCTGCACTTTGTCGACGACTCCGTGGTCGACACTCTTGGCGCCGACGAGGTCGAGTTTGAAGTCAAGGCTGTCGGTGTGAATGCCCGTGATGCTCAGCAACTGGCCAAGAGCACCGCCGACTCGCCTGCCGCTGTCGGATCAGAAGCAGCTGGTGTCGTCACCCGGGTTGGTGCCAATGTCACTTCCGTCAACAAGGGTGATCGCATTGCGGCGTTGACCCTCTCCGGTGCTTACTCGACCGTCACAAGAGCTTCGGCGGCCCACGTCATCCCGATCCCTCAGGCTATGGACTTTGCCCAGGCCGCGACGTTGCCGCTGGCCTATGTGACTGCCTATCATGCTCTGATGGAGCAGGGTCGACTTTCGTCCGGCCAGCGTGTCCTCATCCACTCTGCTGCCAGTGCTGTTGGCCAAGCGGCCGTCTGCCTTGCCCAGCTCTACGAAGCCGACGTGTTTGTCACCGTGTCCTCGGCCACCGAGAAGAAGCTGATCATGACCAAGTTCTCCCTGTCTGAGGATTTCATTTTCCACCGCAGTGCAGGCTTTGGGTCGGCCATCCGAGAAGCGACGGCCGGTCAGGGTGTAGATGTTGTCCTTTCCCTGCCGTCAGACGCCGAGGTCGTCGGCGAGAGTTGGGGCTGCCTCGACAGGTTTGGCTGTCTTATCAACGTCGCCGAGGGATCGTCTCGTCTTGATCTGAGCACTGATCATCGGCCCAGCAACGCATCGTTTGTCAACGTTGACATTCAGGGCCTGGCCGCTGAGCGTCCTGCCATCCTCAAGAGGCTGGTTGACAATGTTGCCAAGCTGGTCGGCCAAGGTCAGGCTGCTCCGGTGGAAGCTACCATCTTTTCCGTGTCGCAGGTCCAAGATGCTATCAAGGGCGCCAAGGGATCGCTCGGAAAGTCGGTCGTTGTTTTGGGCGCCGACGACAAGGTCATGGTAAGTTTGCCTGCATCCATTCCACTTTTGCGTCTATACTAACCTCTTCCAGGCCACCCCCTCCAAGGTCACCAAGAAGATCCTTCGACCTGACGGCACCTACCTGCTCATCGGTGGAACCGGTGGTCTCGGTCGCAGCATGGCCAAGTGGATGGTCGACAACGGTGCCGGCAATATTGTCCTTCTCTCCCGCAGCGGTTCGGCCACTGGTCAGGTCAAGCAGCTAATTGATGACGCAAGTGAGGTCGGGTCTCGGGTGATCGTCAAGCGCTGCGATGTTGCCAACAAGGCCAGCGTTGACGAGCTGTTCAAGGGACTGAGTGACCTGCCTCCAGTCCGGGGTATCGTTCACGGAGCCATGGTTTTGAGGGTAAGAGCACTCATCAATCACGATCTTGTCATCAGGTCTCAACTAACACTACACAGGATGTCCTATTTGAGAAAATGTCATACACCGACTACACCACCGTCATCGAGTCCAAGGTCGCAGGCGCCTGGAACTTCCACCACGCCCTTGCCGCCAACTCGTCCCCTCTCGACTTCTTCATCGCCATCTCGTCCGCGGCCGGTGCCGTCGGCAACAGAGGTCAGGCCGCATATGCCGCCGCCAACACATTTCTCAACGCCCTGGTGCAGCATCGCCTTGCCGCCGGACTGCCCGCCGCGTCTCTGGACCTGACGGCCGTGTCGGACGCTGGATACCTCGCCGATGGTGACGCCGAGCGCGCCGCGGAGGTGGCCAAGAACCTGGGTGCCGACAGTACGATCTGCGAGGCCGAGGTTCTGGCTCTGATCGGGGCCTGCATCGAGGGCAAGACGGACGTCTGCAGCGGCCACGTCATCACGGGCATGCGCATCCCGCCGGCGCCCACCAAGCCGTTCTGGACCACGGATGCCAAGTTCAAGACGCTGCGTTTGGCCGCCGAGGCTGCCGAGCTGGCGGCCAACGGAGGAGACTCTGCGGTGTCGCTGTCGCCAGGAGCGGCGGTCAGGGCGGCAACATCACTGGCCGAGGCCGAGGAGGCTGTCTGCGCAGGCCTCGTCGACAAGATTTCGTCCGTGCTCATGATGGAGGCGGACGAGATTGATGTGACGAGGAGCTTGACGCACTACCCGCTCGACTCGCTGGTTGCGATTGAGATTCGCAACTTCATCACGCGCGAGTTCGAGGCCAACATGCAGGTGTTGGAGCTGTTGAGCAGTGGAAGTGTGCAGACGCTGACCAAGGCCGTCTGCAAGAAGAGCAAGCTCTGCGTTGGGTTGAGCTAGACCTTTGCAATTTTTCTTTTGATTTGAAGCCGTCACAGCAATGTTTTCCTTTGTATTGAGCAGTTGAACCATAATTGGCGAGATTGGTTTGTATTAATTCACAGCATAGATGCTGAGCTGGCTTGGATATATGGGCGGCAAGTGATGGAGTTTGTAGTTTTAGCTTATAGAATTGAGTTTGACATAGCGTCTATGCTAGACTATCAAGTGCAATGTGGCTGTGTGGATTTACAATGCAGATGCTGTAGATAAGTCTGTGGCTTGTCTCCTGCTCAGTTACAAAACGGTCACTCGCCAGGTCCGTTTCTCGATTTCCGTCTTGAGACCAAATAGAGTGTGCGAGAAATATAGTATCCCAGGGTATGCTGGCATCTCGCCATCAGGCAGCTGTCAAATTGATCTGCATGCTCAATGAGCAAGGACTGTCGATGTTGAACAACTCGCGTATCGGCCATGTCCGCTGTCATGGTCTAGCTGACGTTCCCAGCTTGAGTCATAGAGGCCCGTTGGAGCACGACACTTGCATCATGCGGAATTTCGGAGAATAGAATTAGCCATGATAATCATCAATTTGAGGATCCACATCTTCTATAAATGGAGCTTTGAATTTTTTTTTATGTCGTATGGACTGCCAATCCTCTTTCTACCCATGTTTTCAATGTTGGCCTGAAAAAGCTCTGAATTGACTTTGCGGATTTCTCTTCCAGAATACTGGAATCTGAATGCACTGGAGTATCCAATGCAGCGGGGACTTGGAAAGGCATTCTATGGCCCGTTTTGTAGATTTAGGATCGAAGAGAATGATATGTTCTAGAGATAATTAACAACATAATCATATTAACTGGTATTTAGTTATTTTTATGCAGTGCTGCGATCGGCAATTTTAATGCTATGTTTAATATTCAGCACACATTGATGACAGAAATAGATCTGCAAAACAAGTATGATCCTCGTACACTTTTACATCTATACGACATGGCCTGTCGGACATGGTTCGATGGTCGTACCGTCACACGTTGGAAGTATTCTCGCCAACTGGCATACATCTGCATTGATGCAGGATACACACTTGCTACAGTCCCGGTGAGTCACTTTGTATAAATGAAAGACTTTTCCACCTCCCAGGTGTCTTTTGATTTGTCTTTCTCTACTCAGCATCCCGCCACCAAACTTTCCTTTCCACATTCCCTTGTCTCTCGTTTTTCCTTTTTGGCTTATTCCATTCCATTCTTTTCGTTGTTTTTGATTTTTTTTTTTTTTTTGACTTTTTCCGTCTTTCAATATGCAGATCGCCAAGATCCTCCAGCTTGCCGCCCTGTTGGCCATCGGCACGCCCGTGCTCGCTCTGATCCCCGACGTCGCCAACGACCAGCCCGCTCTCCAGGGACGGTTACCGGACAACGGTGACGGTGACGGTAGAGTTATCGACGGCAAGCACATCTACAACCCTGCCGGGCCCGTGCCCTCGTCGACGCGTGATGGCAAGAAGAAGATCACCACTTACCCTGCCAAGCCCCACCACGGCGGCCGAGTGGCAGCGCGTAGCCTCGAAGCCAAGACCAAAGGATGCACCTTATGCAAGAGCGGTGAGGATGAGCTCGACTTCAGGAAACTCCCCGGAACGCACATCAACCGCCCCACCGCGGAAATCCGCAAAAACCCCAGCAAACCCATCGAGGAACTCACCTCGCCGAGGGATAGGAAGACCTCCGCCAGCTTCCTCAGGCGCCGTAGCGGCATCTCCGGCCGCGGCGCTGGGAGAAAGGCTTGCCGCGCCCGCCGCCACGGTAGCCCCCGCCGCCCCGGTGGTCTGGCCCAGCACTAGGAGGTCACCAGAAAGCCTGCGAGACCTTTTGAACAAACTGGCTTTTCACATCTCGGGCACGCCGAGCATTTGATGGGATTCCCTGCCCCGAGCGAATCGGCTCTCGGATTCGGTCGGCCAAAGACACCAGTTTTTGTTTGTTGTAGAATTTTGCCTTGTTTTTCCTTGGTTGTTTTCAGTCTTGGCTTTTGGGATCTATAGATTTATAAATTGGGAAAGTTTGGTTTGATCGGTCCGAGCCCACGTTCTTGTAGCAAATACTGATGGTGTTGTGATGTAAATTCTAAGACGCCGGGGGATAAAACTGCGGTGCCTCTCTGCGATCATATTTGCCATAATCTCTCAGTATCTGCACCTCGTCTGAATCCGCTTCAGGTATGGATAGAGTAGAGCTTCCGGCCTCCCACGAAGCCAACAGAATCAAATCGCCCGACGTGAGTACTGCCTCCATGATGTCCCAAGCCAGCAAGCCCCGCGGCAGCTCGGCGCCCAGTCCCAACTTTCCAGCGGCATCAACCCCAGCCCCGTCCATCCGAAACCGCACCAGCTGAACCGTCTTGGCAGCCCCGACGACGGTCACGTCATCTCGCTCCCTTGCGTCGGCGGTTTTCACCTTCTTCGTCTCGTTCGACCGAACGCTGGAAGTGACTTGGCCCACGCGAAGGTGATAGTCCTCCAGTACGCCGTCGCGGCCTTTCTCCTGAGCCATGTGATGCTTTGCTGCCGTGCGCCATCGTACGAGCGACTTTTCGTCACGCCAAAAGGACAATGAAAGAATCCATCCTGGGCGGGTGAGGGATCTGTACCGGATATTTTGGATGAAACCGTCGATGCTTGCCAGCTCGGGACGGAGGGACTTGGCGATGTCGAGATAGGTTTCAAATTGGGATGGGTGAGGGCGCGTTTCGAAGATGACGGCAAACATGGTGAAATTGATGATTGATGTGACCAACAGATGATTGATGTGACTGACAGATGATTGTAGCGGAATCCAAGCTATAAGTAACAAGTGACTCGATTCAAATCCGATATCTCCGAGATGTTGTGTTTGTGATGCCAAGTGTAAGCTGTGGAGCTTACCGTGGAGCTTACTCTTGGCACGATCCGAGAAATGACAAAGAAAAGCCAGTTCAGTCTTCCGTATTCCCAAAAAACCCTTTTTCCATGGCATCCGCAATTCTCCACACTCTCACAAAGCTGTCGACCTGTCTCTTCAGCGCCTCCAAATCGATCAGCCGCCTCTCGTCAAAGCCATCGAGATGTGAAAACTCATTGAGCAACCAGCTTGGACTGGTTATCAGCGACACCTCGGGGATGCCGGCCCAAAAGAACGGCAACCCCTCCCCAAACTGCTCAACAGGTCCCTGACTGGGATCCACCACTCTCGTAACTTTAGGGTCTGCACCGCGCCAGTCCCTCCGCAGTATAGCCGCGAGCTCGGCCGTTGACGCGTACAATATCTCGTCCTCCGGCCTTTTCGTCGACCTATATGTGCCCGCCCCGACGTCTTCTGCGTACGCAACCGCGCCTAGGTGCTCGGCGCACGACGCAAACACCGCCTTGCTCCCGCCCGTCCCGTTCCACAGCTCGGGGTGATCTGCCATCCAGCGGCTCGTCGACCGCTTCGTGTCGGTAAAGGCCGCCGAGTGGATGTGGCCCGTGACGAAGCCCAGCACCGTGGTTCGACGCGGCGGGTGGTCGGCTAGGAGCTTTGCGTACGCCAGCAAGGGGATGTGGCCGTTTTCTTCGACAATGTTGGTCCCGTCCGTGTGCGTGGTCAGCAGCACCGACTCGTCGGGGTGGGTTGTGCCTGGTATGACGGTCCAGATGGTGCGGGTTGGGGTGTTTGGGGCTAGTTTGCCTGGCAAAGAGACTGTCGCTGTGTCGTTGGCCGCTAGGGCTGCTCGCACTACATCTGCCGAGGAGCCAGACACGAAAATGGCAGGAGTGCCGAGCCAGCCGGTGTTGAAGGGCGCGTACAGACCCATGGCTAGATCATCAGTGATGCCATCCCAGACGTAGATGGCTGCTTTGACGCCTGCCTGGCGAGCGCCTGCCAGCCGCGCCACAACCGGGTTGGCGCTGACGCTAGGCACTGCGGTTACGGGCCCTTGCTTCCACGATGGCGAGCCGGGCCAGATGGGCGTGATGACGCTGAGATCAACTGGTGTGTTAGTAATGTTGACCACAGCTATGGCGTCTTTGGCAGGCGACCAATCCGTCTCGCCGGTAGATCCCGAGATGGCCACCAGCGGCGCCGTGACGCCTTGAGTGTGGCCGGAGTAGGGCGCCGTGGATGAAACTCGCAGTTCATGGCCTTTGATCCACAGCCTGCCTGGGTTGAGAGAGGAGACATGCTCATAGTCGAAAGTCCACACATCGGTATGGACCTGTAGGCCAAGCAACTCGAGCTGACCTTGTATCCGGTCGATGAGACGGTTATGGGCACAAGACCCAGTACGGCGGGAGCCGAGTGAGGCTAGATATTCTACTTCGGACAAGAGCCAATTGCCAGTATCTGTATCAGCCACGGTCAGCATCGAAAATATTGCAAAAAGTCGCAACGCCATGGTGAGCAGTCGGCCGATGGTCCTCTGCTGACGGGAGACAGCAACACTGGGGGCCACATCATATATCTCGGCGACCAACCAACTTGGCCGTGCGGGGTATGTCCGTATCACTGCATGTGCATATATTGCAACACATCCACGGCAGTCGCTATACGGCACTTGGATGTCATACTATACACTATAAATGCGACTTGGGTGGATCCCAATACTCGGCCTCGGGGAAATCCACGGTCGTGTTCTCCATCTTGACCCCAAACTGCCACCTCCCCAGACCTGGCCAAAAGTTTTCTTCGGTGCTCATCCCTCTGCTCTTGGCCTCCTCTGCGCTCAGTCCGTGTTCTGGCTGCTTGATGTCAAACCACGCCAGCATGGACCTCGGAGAAGATATCCCCGGCAGGATGGAGCACCACTTGTCCGTCCCCGGGAGTTCGCCCTGACTTCCCTTGCCCTCTGGGAGCGGCGGCGCCACGATGGTGACGTCGAGGCCGAGATACCTGAGCGGCTTGAGCGACACCGGAAAGGCGGGGACGTACGGCACCGGCTTGATGGTCGCCTGGAAGAATGGGATCGTGCTGGCGGTGGCCTCGCTGGCGTCGCCGGTTGTGTCGTAGGGAAAAACGCGCACCGTCTCGGAGCCGTCGGGGTTGGTGGTCCATTCGAAGTGCGCCAGGTGTTTGGGAATGTTCCAACCTGGGGCCAACGAGTCAGCCATGTGGTAGAGCGACTCGGCGCAAGCACGTACTCTTCCTCCCGTTCCAGCACGTGTGTTTCTGGCTGACGTAGATCCTCGTCACTCGCGTGTTCTTCCTCTTCTCGGGCTTGCCGTCCTTGCCGTCGACCGTGTACTCGTGGAAACCTGGTGTTAGGATGATCTCGTCGTACGGTCCAACTGGCGACTCGGTATACCGAAAGATTTCGACCATGGCCAGGCCGCCCAGCGGTCTGCTGTTTTCCGGGTTTGCATACGAGGATGAAGCTTCGAGTGGCGAGTAGGCGATGTGGCTAGGCAATCCTTTCTCGCGAACTTCTTTTCTGGGTACCCAGAAGCCAAAAGCATAGGCCGTAGCTTTGAGCACCCATGGGGGTGGAACTCGAGGGATGTCGGACATTGCTGCAATGGATGAATGATCAGTGGTTACTTGTGCAAATAAGGTTTGTGGTTCTGGAACTATTGTTGGTGGGTTCTGCTGTATATCAATGGCCGGGATTGATGCTGGAGCAAGGCAAGCGCGTCGAGCTAGCTCGGTCGATGCGGGGAAGCGTACCTCGGAACCTAAAGAGGGGGCGAGACCGAGGCAGCCCCGCACACCTTTGCTCTCAGCCAGGAATGTTTTCAGCTCCGTCTCCGTTTGTAACTCTTTCTATTCTGCACTCGATACTTGTTGCAGGCTTTATTCACCAAAGTCACTGGCATTAGTCATTGACAGAGCTTTCGTCTTTTGACGGTGTTATTTTTGGTGCAACACTTGTACATATCTGACTGTCCTGATTGGTCAATTACTGCTCCGTCCGAACCTCCCTGTGCTCGTTCTCTCGCCCAGTTCCAGAACTCGAGTCGCCCTTTTCGGCACGGTGGGCGGCATCGACATCCAAAAGCAGTTCGCCGTTCTTTCCATAGCGCCTGGGCTCGATTTCGGCCTGTTTAACGACAGTAAACAGCCCCTTCCACCCATGCACCTTTTGGAAGATGGTGTCCATCTCTTCAAGTGACCGGTAAGCCGTCTCGGGGAACAAAAAGTAGACGGACGGGACCATGATGGCGTTGATGATGGCAAAAATGGTGTAGGTATGGTGCTTGATGGAGTTGAAAGCCACCGGGGTAATCATGACCACCTATTCAAGTTGGTACGTGTCAGCACGCGTCAAAGCCGAGTTGAACATTTTATACTGACCATAAAGTTAAAAATCCAGTTGGCAGACGTCGACAGCGCATTGGCCGGGGCCCTGATTCTCAAAGGCACAATCTCGGCCGGGTACAACCACGTCATGCCCAACCAACCGATGGCGAAAAAAGTGTTGAAGATGAACAGGAGCACCACACCCGTGATCTGGAAGCCCTGCTCGGACCTGGACGTGACACCTGCCGAGGCCGCCATGGTCAGGGCTTGTCCGGTGGCGCCAAATAACATCAGCTTCCTCCTTCCCACCCTTTCCACCAGCCACACGGCCGGCCACGACGCTATAAAGTACTCGGTGCCGTTCAGCGCCGCCAGCAACCGAGACATAAAGTCCGACATGCCCAGTCCCGAGTAGATGACGGCCGCGTAGTAAGTGATCAAGTTGATGCCGGAAATCTGCTGGAACACCTGGTTGAGGTATGCCAGGAATGTTCGGTGCAGATTCCTGTTCTCGTTGGTTGCGAACAAGTCTCGGAAGCTGCCTTTGGACATTTCCTCAACCGTCTCCTTGATGGCGAGGAACTCGTTCTTGACGAAGCTGTCCTCGACGTCGAGGTCTGCAATGGCTGCGATGACCGACTTGGCCTCTTCGTGGTGGCCCTTGAGGATCAGCCAGCGCGGCGACTCGGGCAGGTTCCAGACAAAGGCGAGAATGAAGAAGCAGAAGACGAGCTGAAACGCGATGGGAAACCTCCAGGCCACAGAGCCAGGAGCAAAAGACAAGCCCAAGTCGATCCAATACGAGATCATGATGCCGCAGGTGATGAGCGCACCTTCGATCATGACGAGTTTGCCGCGCTTGTGCGAGCTGCTGGTCTCGGACTGCCACGTCGGTACCGTGCTGGTGTTCATGCCGTTGCCTAGCCCCATTATGATTCTCCCAATGACCAGATGCACCAGAGAAAACGCAGTGATCTTGACGATGGTGCCAACGACCATGATGGAGGTACCAAGCATGATCATGCGCTTGCGTCCGAGGGGGTTGCTGATCCAGATGGCGATGATGGCGCCCAGGAAGCAGCCGAGATTGTAAGACGCGATGGCGATACCCTGGTTGCTGGCACGTTGGGCCGACTCGGTCGACGTCAGGCCCTCGGCCTCGGGGTTGATGGACGGGAACTGGCCAAGAAAGACGGGAAGCGTGAGGATGCCTCCCATGACGCCCTGGTCTGTTGTTGTCAGTGACTTGCTGACACCAGCCGACCAACCAACTCACCATATCCAAAGAGCAAAAAGTCCACGCCTGCAATGCAGACGATTGCATAGTTGAGGCTCTTGCCTCGAAGGCCGTAATATTTTTCCGTCAGCCACATGGTTCCTGATTTCAGGAGCGCTGGTTAGATGGCAACTGAGCATCGGACGAGTTGCCATGCGGGGATCCTTTATACTTGGTGTCTCGAATCTCGACGCGTCACGCGGTCTGGAGGTTTAGCCCATCTACATACGTCGGATTACCAAACAAGGCAATCCGAGTAGCAGAATATGCGCCAAATGTCGGCTGACGTCAATTCCCCGCGCTTAAATTGTCGGGGCCCCAGAGTGGAGTTGGCCGTACCAACGCCCATGGAAGTCGGCCCTGGCGTCAGCTCTGGTCCGAGTCAGTTAGAGATCTGTTTGGTTGGAGAAGGCGGGCCTCCACGGCTAGCCTCATGGGTCAGATTGAACCTCGATCGAGCTGCTGCGTGGTATTCTCACTACGTAATTCTCCACAGCACTCCAGTCGGGCTCGGCAGGCGGTTTCAAGGCGGCTTGCTTTTTTGGGCGAAGCGAAATTAGTTGTCGGCATCGCATCAACATTGACGCATAGTAGTGACGCGAAAGCTCAACTATCCTTCCGTCGTTGCATCAAGTCAGCCTGTGCCAAAACAAGCAACTGTCAACTGTTCTGATGACTCTGAACTATAAAAAGCAGTTGGGGTCGATACAAACGCGACCCGGTGGCTTGGGACCGGGCAGTGCTCACTGTCCAATTGGCATGGTCCAAATCGATCATTCTGAGATCGCATGTCTTGTAGGGCTGCATCTCGGTGAGCGATGAGGCAAGACCACGAGTGAGAGGCGCAATCAACATGGCTCGGTATAGGTTGCTATTCCTGGATGACGGCCGGCTGCCGATCGACACTCGATAAGTTTTGTGGTTGAGGCTCTTGCTCTTGAATTCCATGCGACGGCACGGCACGGTATGCGACTGAGCAAGCAGAACAGGCAGGTCAACATGTAGGGCGCAGACTTCGCCGGTGACGTGTCGAATGCACTCGAGTCGGTCGGTTATTATTCCGATGTTCTGTCGCTCCAACAAAAGACAAGAGACGCAACACCGCCAGATCACTGATCGGAAAATATCCGGCATTGCTCCAAGGATCAGCTGACCGTGGGTTTGGTACAATCTGCGGCTGAGAAGGATGCCTTCGCAAACCCCTATAGGGCGACGCCAAGCAGCTGTCGAATCGGGTCCATTTGACGTTGAATCGGTTCGTGAACCGAATGCTGCCACGGTCGTAAATCGCAAATCGCATGTAGACTGTTCGGGTCTCGGTCAAGCAGCTGTAAGCAGCCATACATGATGAACATCGTCATGTAGTCTAGCATATAAAACTGCGACCTGGCTGCATGAGCTTGTCAATGAGTAATGTCCAGGTTGTCACAATACTTGTATCAATATCGTCCGAGCATCAACCAACACTACAAAGCAAAATGCGCCTTGGCACCTCCACCAAAAGCACCCGCCTCGGCGCCGTGCGCATCCACTCCCTGCAGCCAGTAATCGAGCTCGACTCGGGCAACAGTACCTCTCTGCTGTCAATCCCAGACAAGGATGTAGTCCAGCCGTCGGCCCTGCGCCTCATCACCACCCAGATGGCCATAGTCGTCCCCTGTATGGATGAGGACATAGTCACCATTGAAGGCGTGCTCTCTGGAATCCCTCACGAGAGCCTCGTCATCCTCGTCTCCAACAGCACTCACACCACCGACGCCTACGACCGCGAGACTGATGCTCTCCACCGGTTCAGCCACATCAGCCACCGCTCGGCCGTCGCCGTGCACCAGCAGGACCCGGGGCTAGCCACAGCTTTCCTGGCAGCCGGCATGCCTGAGCTCGTTGACCCCGTCACCCAAAGGATCCGGAGCGGAAAGGGAGAAGCCATGCTGGTCGGTGCCGCTCTCGCCGCCGCAGCGGGGCGCAAGTACGTGGGCTTCATCGACGCCGACAACTTTGTGCCCGGGTCCGTCCGCGAGTACTGCGAGGCCTTTGCAGCCGGTCTCCACCTGGCTCGGGTCGGCAGGCAGACGGACAAGGCCATGGTGAGGCTGAGCTGGGGCTCCAAGCCCAAGGTGCGCCACGGCAGACTCGAGTTCAGCAAGGAGGGCAGGAGCTCCCGCGTCACCAACCGCTGGCTCAACAGACTACTGGCCGAGGTGGGCGCCAAGAACTCGGACATCATCGCCACCGGCAACGCAGGCGAGCACGCCATGTCGATCGAGCTGGCCACCAAGATGCGCTTCGCCGGAGGCTTCGCCGTCGAGCCGTTTCAGTACCTGGACCTCTTGGAGCAGTTTGGAAGCAGCCGCGAGGCGGATGCACCCGACAGACGTGACGCATGTCGGCACTGGCACGACACGGTCGAGGTTCTCCAGATCGAGACGCGCAACCCGCACCTGCATCAGGACAAGGGAGGCGACCACATCAGGCACATGTGGGCGCAGGCGCTGGGTGTGATTCACCAGTCGCCGGTGACGCCGCCCCAGCTGCGACAGCAGATCGCGTCCTTTGTGGCCGAGAATGGCGCCAGGATGCCCGGTGCCGGCGAGATCCGCGTGTACCCTCCCATCGACTCGCTGGACCTGCTGCGGCTATGGGAGTTGCTCGAGGAGGCGTCGACGCTTAAGATCTGTGGGGATCCGATGTGGGTTGACCTCGCGGGGACAGAGTCGACGCTGGGCGTGGTGACGCTGCTTGAGGGCGTCAAGGAGTGTATTTCAGGCATCACTAGGGACCTCTTGATGAAGACGAGAGAGCGGAGTGTCCTCAGGTACGCATGAGTACAATGGGAGCTGTGGTAACAACCGTCTATTTTCCTTGTTTGTTCTAGTTAATCTCCATTTGCCTCCTTTTATGTTTGTCCCGATTTTTTACAGTCTTGGCCCGAATAAAGAAACCGAAAATCTTGGCGGCGTAGGCTCCTTTGAGCATGCCTGGAAGTTTCTCTTTGATGCATCCCTGGAACTTGTCCGATGCAATATCAAGATCAATAGTAGCAATGCCGAACGAGAATCATACGCTGTTCTTGTGCACCACGATCTTGTCGAAAACAGCCGGATCGCAGTTAACGTGGTTCGCGTCATGGTTCTGAAACGTTTGCTTTTTGCTGCTCCTCTGGTGTGAAATATTATTTTGCCATCACGTTGCCATCGTCCTCAAATAGTTTCCCTTTTCGAGGTCTCCGTCGCCCTTGCGACGATCAAAGCTCGAACGAGGTGCCCAAGAGATGCCGCTACCTGACCGGGGCCTGAATCCTGTGCCAGCAAGTGGCAAGAGTCGGTGCCCATCATAAAGCCCCGGAACCATGGGGGATATTGGGCTCCCTGCCGATGGAGGAGGAGAGAGACCCGCGTAGCCAGGCTTCCGCCGGGACACCCCGTTCATGTCTAGGTTGAGCGGCTGTTGATGTCGAGAACTGGACAGGCGCCTCAGCTCGGGCTGCGAATCCTCATCGGGTTTGCCTTTCGGTTTTCTAGCTAGGTTGCCTACGAAGCCCTGTACTGCATCTACAACATCTGTGACGGTGAAAGCCACGATGATCAGAGGGATGGATATCCCCAGCCCGATGCCAAACATGTATTTACTCGCAAACCCGATACTGAGACCGGGCTGTCCATCAGGATCCTGCCACTCTCGGAAGTTGATGGCAAAGAAGGCGGCGATGAAGCTCATTGGTAGGAAGACGATAGTTACAAGGGTGAAGACCATTACCGTCTGGCCTTGTCGTGCGGCTATCACGGCCTGGTCTCGAGCAAATCTTGCCTCGAGGGCGTTGCTATGCTTCTGCTTGAGGTCGAGGAGGTTCGTGAGAGAGTGGTAGATGCTTTCGGATTGTCTGTTGATTCGGATAATGTCCTCGAGATGCGTCTCGAGCAGCCGCCTCTGATCCCTGGACCGTCTCTTGCAGTCGGCTACAAACATGTCGGTCGTCCGCCTGGCTGATGGATCCGCCGCTGTCGATGCCCGCACCTCTTCGGTGATGTGTCGTTCAAACTCGTCCAGAACAATCATCTGACCATTCAATACCGTGTGGAGGATGTTGAGCTCGTCCCGGATGTCCTTGATCTCAGCCAGCAGCTCCGTCTCACTGCCAATGTCCAGAAGCTCGTCGGCCGGGTCTCGATCGTTGACGGGTCTGGGAGCACGTCCTGCCAACTTCTTCCTCAACTTTCCAGACAGTTCCGACGCGCGATTGAAGCGGACAAACAGCTCACTCTCTCGGTTGGTCACCCTGCCAATAGAACTCTCGAAAATGTCCAGAAACTGAAACTCTTGATTGTCCAGCCTGTGACGGTCAAAGAGCCCGGCGCATCGGTTCGTGATGAGCATGGCAAGATCGTACACAGTCTGTACCGGAGGTCGCGTCTTGGCATTTGTCTCCTCTATAATACCGTCTAACATGTTTAACGGATCTTGTTTCGGTTGGTCCCACCGCTGAGGAAAGCATGTGATCACAAGATCTCGGCTGAGCACCCACAGCCAGAGTTGATCGACCATAAAGACCTTGATCTCTTGGCGGTGCAGCTTGCAGTATCTGTACACGACCTGATCTTCGTCTCGGAGGGTTGTATCGATGCCATGATAGAAAAATTGGTCGAGGGTACGTCGCGGATGCAATGGTGGGTTGTTGTTGATGTAGCCGTGGATGAGAAGCTCGTCGCAACAGGGATTTGAGGGTAGAGGTGCGCCAGATTCGGCGAGTTTGATGGCTGCCGTCATTTTCTTGCGTCTTTCATTGGTTTCATAGTGAAGAAAAGGCATCTAGAGAGTTAGCATTCATGGAAGAAAGGCTCGTTGGTTGGTAGAAACACTTACAAACAATATCATCCGCCCGCTTGGTGCGGCCAATCGAGAATTCTCCCAAGGCAGCGGCAATGTCAAGCTACTGTGGCGAGCCTTGGTTCCAGGGGCGTTCCCTGGAGGCCCACGTGCTCTCTTCTTGGCAGGGCCATGTCGTTCTACAAACTGCTCGCCTTTACTCTTCTTCTTGCCATCGGACTTGGCCGTTGTGCTGCCAGTATCCGATCGTGAAATAGGCTTTGTACCGCCGGTGTCTGATCTAGTGGGCTTTGTGGGTGAAAAGTGGCCTTTGTCAGGCTTTGGCGAATCGATTATGGTGCTGATATCTGAAGGATCTTCCGACAGTGCCACAAGCGTCTTCTCCTCCCTCTCAAGGTACCCATGATTCTGAATGGCCGGGATACGCGCTGCAAAAGTCCTCATAAAATTGGCGTGTGCAAACGGCCCGCAGTGCTCCTGGTCAAAGCATCTCTCTAGTGACTTGAAAGCTTCAATGTCGCGGTGCCCGTTCTCAATGAATGATTTGGACACGAGCGTCTCTACCCAGGCGAGGTTGTTGGCCGGGAGGTGGATCCACCGGAAAGAAGGTTCATACTTGATGTTCTTGGTTGAGGTTGGAATCGTCGGCTTGTTGTTTTCGTGGTCCCACCCGTAGAGCAGGTCAAAAACAGATGGCTTGAACACAAGCTGCTTCTTGCCATCTCGAAAGTCGCCAAAGTCGACTACAGTAGCCTGAAAGCTCTCGCAGGCTCGCCGCGCTGCTTCGGAAAGCCGGGACGCAGCACGCGCAGGTGAAAGCAGCTGCACAATGTTTCCATGTCTCTTTTCGGCGGCGCACAATAGTGGAGTCCGATAGAATCCGTCCTTAATGTCCACTTTGGTATCCTTGTGCTCGAGCAGTAGTACCACAGCCGCCTCGTGCCCATTGAACGCCGCCCAGTGCAGTGGTGTCATGCCATTGTTCAGTTCCGCGTTAACATCAACACCCCTTGCTTGCAACAGAAGGGCAATAACATCTGTATGTCCTCCCTGCGCTGCATTATGCAGTGCCGTCCAGCCGCCGTCGCTGACCGCGCTTGGGTCCGCTCCCCGCTCCAGCAGCAGCCTGACCATCTCGGGGTGGTTCTGCTCCGCTGCCAGGTGCAACGCCGTTCTCCCGCGGTTGTTTGTCGCTGTCATGTCCGCCCTTTTGCCCAGACAACCGCTCGTGCAAATATCCAGCAGTTTCAGGTTACCAGTTGTGGCAGCCCAGACCAGCGGTGTGCGACTGATAGGATCTCTAGCCTCCAGGTCGGCGCCGCGATCCACCAGCAGCTTCAACGTCTCCGCCGAGCACTTGCCAGCCTTCTTGTCCGAAGCAATGTATAGCAGTGGGGTACGCCCGTCCTTGTCCCGGATTCCAATCGATGCGCCGCCGTCCAACAGCGCGCCCATGGCCGCAACATGGCTCCGACATGCCGCCGCAAAAAGCGCCGTCTGCCCCGTCCTCGGATGTTTCCAGTCTGGATCAGCACCGCGCGCGATCAGCTCCGTGATTATGGCCGCATGGCCTCCCTCGGCTGCCTTGAAGATAGCGGGGATCTCATTGTCGCGTCCGGGTTTGGCGTCAGGGTCGGCACCGTGAGCGAGCAGGAGGCGCACGAGGTCGAGTTTGCCGCGGGCCGCGACTTTCTGCAGGGATTGGCGGAGGGCATCGCGGTCGGTGGCCGAAGTCCAACTGTTGGGGTCTTCGGAGAGGATGTCGCGGATGCGCGTTTCGTTCAGTTGCACGGCGGCCGCGATCAGGCGAAGTTGGCGTTGGTCTGGGGCGCTGCTGGCTATACTGTTGGTCGCCGGGTCCATCGTTGGATTGCTTTTTGACGGTGCGATGCAGACTGCCAAGTTGTATGGGTGGACGTAACATTGCGCAGACTCAGGTAATAAAGCAGAGTCCTTTAGAACCCCTGGAGCTATGATTCCATTCGGGTCCCACTACGGCTGTCAGCCGCATGCATGGGCTGGTGCCACCGTACGCCACATTTTAGCGAGATATCTCGGTTCATAAGGAGAAATGAGGGGAAAGTTGACGGTGTTTGAGGTGAGAAGATGCCGTGATACCGTATGAATCCGTTCACTGTGGTCAGTTGCATTGCCTGTTGATTTGATGTCGGGTCTGATGGTTCTTGCGTCGGCATGAATGACTGGAAGTAGGCTGTGACAGACCGATCTAGGCTAGGCCCCACAGTGGACCAAACCAGGTACATAGCAAAGCTAAAGAACTAAGCTTTAGGCCCATCAAGGCCAAGAAGGGTTACTCCCCACTTGAACACACCCACTGGTGTTATTCGGTTCCTATTGGAAGGCATCTAATTCTGCTCATTGAAAAGACGCCAAGTGCAAAATGGCAATGAAACGGACAAAACAAACATGCAACGACGGCATCCATTAGCACCCAACTAGGTAGGTTGCTGGTCGGCACTGAATCTTGTGTGTCCTAGGTGAGTGAAGCTTCTATTGTTGCAATATCTCGGAGAGGGCGGATCAACACGCTACATATATTTCGACGCCCTAACCGCTTAGCTATATTCCTTTCTTGACATGTCGGCTATGTACATCCTTTCCACAACGTGGGCGTCGCCGAGCGACTTCTCGATCCAGCCAACCTTGGAGAGTTGGTGCTGGTCCCGACGATGCTCACCTCAAGAAGCTCTTCCACGCGGGGCTGGAGAATGAGGTCGACTACATCCTCGAGATGTTCGTCGAGGGCGAGTATGAGTCTGAACTCATACTAGACCGGAAGGTACTTGGGCTGTCAGACCTAAATCAGTGACGAATATAGAGGCTATAGGTGCACAGGCGGAAAATCACAAGTGGAGAGGGAAAGGGATGGTTGAAGGAGCTTCTTGATATTATTTTGGTCTAGCAGCTTTGGTGACCAGACAAGGGTTACCTACTACCAAGCGTCTATGCGGCACGCTTAACTCTAGGCTCTCATCTTGACTCGTGTGACCATCTATACCTTCTGCCTTGGCAAGTGGAACAACTTGTAGTGGCTCTACCCGCGCACAAGGAGCAAGTCTTCAGCTCTCCAGACTTGTCCTTTTCCTGACCGGTCCCGATACACAGGTTGCATGCTTCTTGGCCACTGCCACCGTATGGATTGTTCCTGAAGCTATTCATGTTTGGCGAAATTGTAGTATGAGCTGGGAGGTAGTTTTGGATTCGCGGAGAGGACAACCGCGGTGGCAGCTTATTACTTTGTGCTTGTGGTGTGGTACTGTGACCCTCTAGCAGCTGTGTCTTCAGCAGTGACTCACCAGCCGACATTGTATCAATTTGAATGGTTAAATGATGCCCTGGAATATGTTAACAATGGTTGCTGTAAGAAGGGTGACCTTGGACAGATTCATTGTAAGTTAGCCGGTCGTCATTGTTACAGAAAGGCCATTGTTGAACACGCAGGCATCGCTTAGCAATATCCACTGTCTGGAGTAAGCGATCCGCTTCGTTCATTGGCAGTTTCCTTCAAGAACTACTTGCAGAGTTTGCGTCTAATACGTTCCCCCCACAATCACCCTGGCCAGAACATCAGCCCTGGCAAGAACCTTCTACTAGGCTCCCTATTGCAAGATCTCCTACATCGTATTCTTTGTAAGCCTCCTTGGCCGGCCGGAGAAAGAATATCCTCCGACCCCTCACTTCTCGGCCGCTTCTCGGTTTGATTTCCTGCTCTCGTCTTCGGAAAAGGGGGACTCGGACATTGATGATGCGTGGTTCATGGCGGCATTTGACCAGGCTTTGGGGCACCGAGCCGGGGATGCATTAGCGTTCCGTCGTCTGCCTTGATTGCTTTCGACGCTCCACCTTCTTAAAAGGGAAGAAACCATCTGAATGCGAAGACTCCGGGAATATTCGGAAATCAACATCTTTTAAAGAGAGGAGCGGGCTCTGTTATAGACAATGTTGGGTTGACGCCCATCCTCGCCTACATTCTGGGGAGGACGCACAGGGACGGTTGGTTGGTGATGGAGGGAAGCAGAAGGGGGAATGTCCCACGGACAACCTACACTTTGTCATTCCGGACCCTGGGATCAATCGGACCACGGAGACCACGGTTCGGGCCTTCGCATTCGGCTCAAGTTATACCATGGGTTTATGATTAAAATTAGCGTGTCGTCTTAATTGCTGACCAGATGGGAGAAATGACGGCGGGGGTCCGAAGTCAAAGACGGTATGGCTCTTCTTTTTGCCTATGATTGGCGTCACCATCCCGTCGCGATTTTGAGTGTAATCTGATTTTTTTTTTCAACCGGACACATGTGCCTTATCCAGATGACAGCATCTTTTCTCCTATTCATCCTTCCACCCACCCACCTAGTTGTCACCTTTACTGAATAATCCATCCATTGGACGACCTTCCAGACCATCCATTTAGATGGTTATTTTGCATTGCATCACGTGTTGAAGCTGTGACGTACGACATATTCTTCCAGGCTTGCTTGTTTAGTTCTACCGGCAAAGCTTTTCTGCTTATCAATTTCTGAATCCGATAATTGCTAATTACTGCCAAGAACTGAGAAAGCCGGCATATGATTGACCTCTCACGATGGTGTGGCTGTTTTTGATACGAGTCTCGGAGCGGGGGAAGACAGTCATTTTATCCTCGGTATGTTGGAGAAATCGTCTATAAAAGACCGTCTTTGCAGCTTTCCAGGTACGACGTCTTATCTGCTTTGCACCGCTCTTACCTCACAAGGAGTATCATCTGCACTTCCTATTCATCAATAGTACTCTACTATTCCTGTTCAGGATAACATCCGCCTGCTCACTTAACAGCCTTCGACATGCTCGCTTCACAGCTCCTTCGCATCCTCGCTACATCCCTCGTGGCTGGTAGCCTTGCTCTCCCACTTATTGGCAACGATAACACAGAGTAAGTTATATAGATCAAGCATGCGCCTGGACCTCCTTCAGCAAAGCTTACTCTTTTACCCTCTAGTGGCACATCCAGCCTAGCCCAGGTCGACCTGGAAATGCCAAGCATACCCGAAACTGAGGTCAAGGCTGAAGCAAGCCACTACAAGCCATATAAACCATACAAGCCTTACAAGCCAAAGAAGTACAAACCCTACAAACCCTATAAGCCCTACAAGCCCTACAAGTCCTACGGCGTCAACTCGACCGAGGGCCATGTAGAAGAAGCCGAGCACGTGATCATGGCCCGCGATGAGAGCGGCTACAAACCATCACCGTATGGAGAGGAGGCTCCCAAGCCCAAGCCCAAGGCAGAGCCGAAGCCCATCGCTCCCGCTGGACCACCTCCCACGGGGCCCCCGGCGACGGCACCTTACATTCCTGCCGCGGCAGAACCTCCTGCCTACGAAGACCTGTATGGTCACAAGTCTCCCAAGTATGGCGGTTACGGCGAATCCGAGTCTCCCAAGTATGGTGGTTATGGTGGCAAAGAGAAGCAGTGCAAGATGTTCAACCTTCCTATGTCCCTTGGCGATATGGAGAGCCTCGCCAGCATCTTTCGCCGTGATAAAACGCACAACGCCGCGGACAAACGGACAGAGTCCGCAGAGAAGGAGCAGTATGGAGTCTAAACGGCAATGCGGTGTGTTAACTCGCTAGGTTGTGTTACTGTGTTGATCATGGTGAGGCAATTGTAAAGTAAGAGTAGCCACCATAATTCAACTGTATTAATCCTCCGCAAGAGTCGGTTTCTTGCGTAGTCCAGGCTACTCAACGTGCTCAATTTCCTATGGACTGCCCTCACTAAAACTTCATTAACAAATCTTTGGCAAACCTGTCAATGCCGGCATTCAGGAACTTGGTAAAAGGCAAATGAGGAGGAAGACTTTGAACTAAGATAGTATTCAAGGCCAGTCTTCTCCAGGAGCTTTGCGGAGCCGCGACAGCCTTGCATGTGCTGCGTTTGACCTTGTCATATAGCCAAACTTGCTTGAATTGTTTACACGTCAAACTCGCCAAATCTAGAAACCGCTTGATATTATTGTTGTTTGCCGTGAAATGCAACCAGCTATGGTAAAAAAGAATCCCCCAATGTTCTACAGTTGAGCGGTAATAACCTTGCCTGGTCCTGCATCTGATGTCGGCAAAGGGAACGTCTTGTCTGTATCCAGGACTACACGGAACTTGACCGAGATTAAAGTTGGTGGATGACAGCCCACAGAAAACCAACAAGGCTTGATCAACCTCAAATATTCGCCGAAATAACCAGGTCGTTCAAGCCGGCAAAGTGTTCACAAAGGTTAGGGATACCAGATGTATACTTTGCTATAAACACGCCCTCGTCTTGTACGTCCCATGGATGGGTCTGGAATGCTCGAGGTTTCTGATGAGTTAAAGAAGGGTGGTGTTGGGTGCCAGGGAGCTTTTGCTTCAATTGTTCCCTACATTGGTGGGTTTTGATTGCCGTGTCCTGGGATACGTCGAGGAGACGACCGTGTTCGTCATTTTCTGTGCCCGCCCTCGATCTTGGTAATGCAGGTCTGGACCGCAACTTGTGGCCGTGATGGCCGGCCGATAGGTCTTCTCGGTGCCCGTTCCACCAGCTCGAATGCTGGCATTTAGCGAGGGCGACCTGTACCACTTTTTGGCCTTGGGGACGAGGGTGAGCTGGGCTCGTAAAGTGGGCTATTAGCACTAGCGGATGCACTCAAAGGAACATCAAGCGTAAAACGACTCATGTTTTTCGTATCTGTAAATTACTTCTCAAGTCCAATTAACCTGTAGTTGAATTCTGAGCCTGAAGTGAGCTTTAGGTGAGGGGCTTGAACGCGTTTTGTCGGTTGTAAAAAGTTTTTTTAATATCAACCTAGGCAATTAATCTCGGTTACGCTTTGATAAACAACTCTTCTTTTCGTCTTCTTTTTTTTTTTCTAACATCTGACAGCAACCGTCAACTACCGTACTCAAAACCACAACTACAGCCTACAGCTAGCATTAATAACTACAACATCACGACTACACCATTACAACATAACCACAATGGATTCGCAACTCTGGAGGGCTATCCAACCCGAGATCGAGCGTGTGTTGAAGACAGAGACAGGCTGTCACCTTATCCCGGTGCTAGCCATTTCCAGTGTGCTATGCCACGCCCCTTTGCTGGACGGCATTAGAGACAGCGCAACTGCCATCCACCGGCAATGCAGAATTATATACACCGTGGCCACTGCTTTGGAAATCGAGGTGGTAAAACGCCACATGCTTGCCGAACAAAATGTCACGGTCCTGGGCACAAAGGAGGCTCTCGCCCTAATGACAGCCACGCCTACGGATGAAAATACAATATTTGTACCGAGCGAAAAGCCGGCAACACTCGTTACCCCAGCGATCCTCGAAGTCTCCGTCTGCACATACATCAGCCGACTCAGCCATTTATACCCATCCGCGTGGACGACAGTGGTATACATAACCCCGGAGAGGTTGCCCAAGGGCCTCGTACAACTCACCACTCCCGTTCAGCCCGTGGTCGTTCCATTCGATAAGCTAGCCTACTTCAACAAAAGTTCAAGCACCTCGCGAATGCCAAATATTGCTGATGCCGCACGGCAATGCCTCCGGCAAGGCCAGAAGGTCGTTTCCTTTCTGCACCCCAACGACTGGAGTCAGCTGGCGACTGACTTTGCCGACGTACAAACCGTGGAACTGACCGCCCAATCGACCTGGGACTGGACGCTGTATGAAAAAGCGATATGCCCCCATTAGCATAGCAAAAAACCCATATGCTGGTGAGACGGGCCCGGCTAAGCCTCTTTTCTAATTTTGGCAGGCTTTAATATATGTATATATTAATAATCTTGCTTTTGCAGTAATACCTCATAGTAAGGGTAAAAAAGCGTGCTGCATTAATAATGTTAAAGAATTGTTATTAAAATATATAATATACCATTTTAATTTGAAGTTTACAGCAAAATAGTATTATTCAGGGCTAAGTTACTATATCGGTGAAAAGCATTTAACTACCAATTGGAAATTTGCGTTACAATCCATTTATTTTTGCAGTATAACTTACTTTATAATTGTGAAACCAAGTATTCTTTATATAATATATTGGGGTTATAATGTTCAAACTGTAAATATGTATATAAACTCCATTTGCAGGGCGACCAAAAAAGGAAAATTAAAAAAGAAATATGTCAGCTGCTTTATAACCGCCCTCCAATTTAAAGAGGCAAATATTATATTAAACTTTCGCTTTCTTCTTAAAGGTAAATCTCCCAACAGGAACTGTAGTTCGAGGCGCTACAAAAACCATTCAGCTTTATATTTACGATATATCGTTCTAATTTTAATCGCATATTAATAGCCGGAATAATTATGATATTATCAAGTATATAATATTAGAAATGAAAGCGCAGCATAATATTCATTTATCGGCGGTAATTTATTATGATGGGGCGGTAAAATTCCTGGACTAATCATTACTATTAAAAACGTTTCTGTCTTATTATATATGCGTATTATAGCTGTAAACAATAGTATATTAGTATATACTAAATGGTTTAATAGATGAAACCTGCCAATATAATATGAGGAAATGCTTCAAATAATTGATTTATATATCCGGCGTTGCAAATTAAAATACAATTGATCATACAACGAAATAAATTGCGAATTAAGATAATGGTGACGAGTTTGCAGGTATGTGGAACCCCAACCCGGCGTTATAATAAAGAATACGAACCCGTGCTCGTTGGGATCCCAGTAAAGTGTTTGGTTATAATGGAGATTTACGTAAGTTTCAATGGCCATTTTATTAGTTTTTTGCAAAGCCTAGCAGCGCGTTACGGTAAAGAATATTTGGCAAAAGAAAGTATAAAATCAATTGCGGGCCTAATTTCAGATTACAAAATCGTCAAAATAGTTAATACGTAGGAAAAGAAAATCCCAAATTTGTGAAAGAAACCGCACGAAATACCAATTTGTTGAAAGTTTTCAGATTACACCAAAAGTAATAATGGTTGTGAAAGTTATATCGACAAATAAGCCCTAATAAGGGGTGGGGTTTTTTTCTTTATATCCATGGCATAATTCACAAAGGTATATATTAAGAATGGACGTGGATAATATAATGAATGAAGACACTCAATATTTAAAACGAATGTTATAAACTTTACAAGTATTATGGTCACAGGCAAAAAAACCACCCCTTGTTACCGTGCATTTGTCGACGCAACTTTCACAGAGCTAACTATTCTTGGGGTAATTTAGAAGCTTCTAACCCACAGTTATTTCGTGCTTCTCTTTGCAGGTATCGTTGTTTTATTAACACGTATTCATGCTTTGATTTAACGATTGTAATACCTAAAATTACGGCCGCGATCATTTTTTTTGGTGTTTTTCTTTGTTATCAGGTGATATAACCGCAACACGTTGTTAAACCTGCAAAAACTACTAACAAAATTGCTATAAAATTACATTAATCACCAGTATAACCAAACATTTTACCGAATTTGAAAGAGTACGCGTTCGTACCATTTATTATAACGCCGGGTTATTCAGGGTTCAAATCAATACCTGTTCTGGTTATTTACGAAACTAAATCCGTTAAACTTCTATCGACCCGATCCTTCGGTACCGCGGCCGGTCCGGCCGGCCCCCTATAATAATTGCAGAAAAAAAGGACCAATTCGTTGAATTCGCTGCGCTTAACCGTGAAAATAAGACGTATGGGTTTAGTCTCAGAGCTCAGACTAGACCCCCCCGCTTCGCAGTGGGGACCGAGCGCTCCATATACCTTTCAGCCACATAGTTTTTCGACCAATTGCATTGGCCGAAAAGATCGCGCTCGTTCTAGTCTGAGGACATCTTGTCGCATTTCGCCGTTCATGGCGGTACGCCGGCATTACCAACGACAATTTGTCGCATTTCGCCGTTTATAGCGGGTATATATATTATATTATAAACAGGCCTTCTAACGCCCTATGACTGCACGTTAAATGCCATTAATCGCATTTTTTATGCGCGCAACCAATTGAACAGCAGTATAATTAACACATTGTATTTGAAATATAATAGCAAAAAAACAATATAACCACAGTATGCAATTAAATATTCGAATACAATATTAAATAAAAATTATGAAGATATAAAATAACCTGCGTTAAATTGATTGGAGTTGAAGAGTTTTGGTATTGAGAACCGCGTCCTCATATCTAATAAATTTGGAAAGATATTTAAATATTTAGTAAAATTTATATTTTATTATTATATCTTATCATGATTTTGAATAATAATATATAATACTGGTTCAAAATCAAGGAATAATATTTATAACCTAGCGGATTCAAAAGTACAGGGTGCATGCAATTATCGTTTAAAATAAAGCTTTTATAACATATTTTAATATTATTTAATAATTTGTCGAAAAATTGCATAATTTACGCAAATAACTTTAAAATAAAAAGAAATTTTAATCGATTCATTCTGTTATGGGTTTATATATAATTCTTACTCAACTATATTCTTAAAAGTTTTATTTAATTAAATAAAGCAAGAAATAGAAAAATAGCACAAATTTAACATTCCCTTTTATAAACAATAATATAGGCGGGTATTACAAATCAGATTTCACGTTGACTTTTCTTTATATATTTAATTTAATCCCTGAAATCTTGGTTTTATTGCTGTGAAAATTAATAAAAATATAAAAGCGTTTCGATTGTAAATTATGTATAAAATTAAATACATCTTACCTATCCACTTATTTAACGGCTTATATAGCTCGCTATATGTACCAAACTATAATATTATATATGAACCACCCCCACGTGCAAATTGCATCAAACTTGGCCGCAAAACAAAATAATATAAAATTAATTGAATAAAGCAAAAAATCGATAAAAAATATATGTATAGCATTTCTTTATGTCAAAGATTTTTTTAAAGCGAATATAATAAGTTGGATTAACCGTGCACGTTTGTTTATATACATAATCCAATCCCTGTAGTTTTAATTGTTTTATCGTTAAAATTGGTAAAAATATAAACCAGTTTCGATTATAAATTATATATAAAAATGTATATATTTTATCGATCCGTTTATTTACCGGCCTATATAGTCCGGGTTATAAACAAAATTTTAATATGACGGTATATATATATATATATATATATATATATATACAACCCTGCACGTGCAAAAATTATACAATTTGGTTAAAAATTGCAAATGATATTAAAGAATATCAAAAATCGAAAAAAAAATCGAAAAAACAGTACCGCCATGAATGGATTAAGGGCAGGTGGTATCCAATTCGGCCGTTATAGCAGATTAAAAAATAAATCAGATCGCTGCTAATAGCGGTATTGAACGCTATTTTCAACGATATTTTCTTTTTTCAATATTTTGCGTGGTTGTGGAATAATAAGGGAATGTCGGTCAAAAAAAGGCCAAAAATACCGCCATAAACGGCGAAAATCGACAAATTATCCTCAAACCTAAACCAAAACGTTCTTTGGATAAACCCACAAATACATTACAAAGCCGTAATTGAGCCACGAAATGGAGCGAAGCGAACGGAGTGGATTAATTGTGGAGCTTTGGGCTCTAGGGATGAGCCTTGAGACTAGTATGGGTTGGGAATAATTCGCTGCAGCGTTTTTAGCGGGTAAATACGATATATACGTAATCGGGTATACGTTACAGGTTTTGGTTACCGATAATATATAGCTAAAAAAAGCCCTTTATTACCGAAGCTATACGCTAAAAAAGGCTCGCTTTTGCACAAATACACCTTATTTGGACCGTTAAAAATTGGGCACAAATATTCTGGTTTAACGAAATATGGGTTTCGTACCAAAGGTGTATAGCAACGTAGGTTATACGCAGGGTTAACGAGGAATATAATATAATTTGTATGATTAAAAGCCATTAAAAGAAATAAGGCTGGATGTTTTGGGGTTGTTTTTTAAGGGTTACGGGCAAAAAGCCGGGCGTTTTTTGGGAAATAACCTGGGGCAAAATCGGTTCGAATATTTATTATCAATACATTTTTCCGGTTATTAACAATTATATTATCGATAACCGGTTTATAGGTAACTTTTGAATATTAATGCAAAATAACGTTGTAAAAGATATTACCAAAAATATTACGAAAAACATCAAGTTATGATGTATTGTAACCATTATTTGCCGGCTTTTTAACCCGATTTATACCTTATTAAAAACGTATAAAATAAAATTAAGAATAATATATAATGGAAATACGGAAATTAGGATAAAATCCCGTATAATATTATACAGTAATGTGTCCGAGAGGTTTGGGAGGTAAGCCCGGAATCGTATTTACGTAAATGGTTGAAAACTATGCCATAATATATGCGTGACGTAATTAACGTTAACGGTATATATATAAGCTGGTAAATTTAATTTGTAATTAGCTTTAAAATCGATTTTAATATAATATATGTATTTATCTAGTCTCAGTGCTCAGACTAGACCCCCCTGCTTCGCAGTGGGGACCGAGCGCTCCATGTACCTTTTAGCCACATGGTTTTTCGACCAATTACATTGGCCGAAAAGATCGCGCTCGTTCTAGTCTGAGGACATCTTGTCGCATTTCGCCGTTCATGGCGGTATTACCAACGATAATTTGTCGCATTTCGTCGTTTATAACGGTATTATTAATAATATATTTAATATTACGATATCGCTTATGATTATTTTATTAATATAAGGATAATTTGTGGTATTCTGCCGTTTGTAGCGGGTATATACAATATATTCGCATTATAATGGCAAAAGAAAATAGTGTACCCATAGTATGCAAATAAATATTCGTATAAAAAAATAAATAAAAGTTATATAAATATATAGTGATTTGCGTTGAATTAATTGGAGTTTATTGATTATTTGAATGCGGGCCGCGTTTTAATAGCTATTATATATGGAAAGATATTAAGATATTAAGTAAAATCTGTAATTTTTCAATATATTTAATTTTTATTTTAAATAATGGTATATAATATTAACTTTAGTTGAAATTACAGCTTTTAAAGCTTAGTAGACCTAAGACTGCAAAGTGCATGCAATTATCGGTTTAAAAAAAAGTTTTATTAATATATTTATATAAATTAACAATTTGTTAAAAGATTAAATAATATACGCAAATATTGGTAAAATGAAAATATTTTCAACTGGTGCACTCCTTTATTAGTTTGCTAATAAATTTTACATAAATCTTTTTTTTATAAATTTTATTTAATTAAATAAAGCAAAAAATATAAAAATAACACAAATTTGGCACTTTTTATTATAAAAAAATAAAAAGGGCCGGTATTATAGATCGGGTTTTACGTTGACGCTTATTTATATACATAGTCCACCTTTACAGATTTTGGTTTTATTAATGTTAAAATTGGTAAAAATATAAAAACATTTCGATTGCAAAATATGTATAAAATTGGATATACTTTACCTATCCGCATATTTAACGGCTAAAATAATTAGATATACGTACGAAAATGTAATGTTATATTAAATATACATATGTTACCCCCCACGTGCAAAAGCCCCAAAATTTGGCAGCAAAACAAAAATGATATAAAATTAATTAAATAAAGCAAAAAGATTTATAAAATACATATTTAGCATTTTCTTTTATTAAACAGTTTTTAAAACCGATATAATAGGTAGGATTGGATTTGGACGTTTGTTTATATACGTAATCGAATTTCTGAAGTTTTGGTTTTATTATCGTTAAAATTGGTAAAAATATAAACGAGTTTCGATTCTAAATTATATATAAAAAAGTATATACTTTGCCTATCCGCTTATTTAACTGCTTATATAATGTGGTATATGCACCAAAATTTAATATAATAATATATAAATATATACGACCCTCCACGTGCAAAACTTATAAAATTTGGTCAAAAATTAAAAATAATATTAAAAAAATCGAAAATCGAAAAAAAAATCGAAAAAACAGTACCGCCATAAACGGATTAAAGGCGGGTTATATCCAACTTTTAATTGGCGTACCGGGTGCAAAAAGTTTTGGATTTATAAAAAAGGCCTACCAATTCCTATTTTTAACGATGTTTTTTTTTCGATATTTTGCGTAATTGTGGAATAATAAGGGAGTATTGGTCGCAAAAAGGCCAAAAATACCGCCATAAACGGCGAAAATCGACAAGTTATCCTCAAACCTGAACCAAAGCGTTCTTTGGATGGACCCACAGGTACATTGCAAAGCCGCAATTGAGCCACGAAGTGGAGCGAAGCGAACGGAGTGGATCAATTGTGGAGCTTTGGGTTTCAGGGATGAGCCCTGAGACTAGTATTTATCTACTTACCAGCAGTATTTCGTTCTGGTTACCTGTGTATAAGGTTTTGTATTTTGATTGGTTTGGGCTGGAATTACTACTAAAAACGGCTAAATTTAGAAGGGATCCACACACCCATAAAGCCGCCACCACTGCTTAGGGGTAGTGATTTATGCCCCTACCACTGTAATAATATGTACAAGTACTAAAAAAAAGTTAAATAAATATAAAAGGCGGAGTAGTTATAAATAGTAATATTTTAATTATGATTTTATAAACCTTATAATACTAGGGAGCGTTCTAAGTTAGGAAATGTTACAAGCAAAAGTTATCTTAGTAGTAAAATTTGTTACATAGCAATTTCAAATAATATATAAGGCATGTAAATACCCGCGGTTTGCAAATGTGTAATTCGGGTTTTTTACTCAGCACATTTTCGACCTATATACAATTTGATTTTAACTCTCCCTAAATCCAACCACTTTAAATCCTTATATCTTTATTATCCGCCATATAACACGTTAGTTATAACAGGGGTAAATATCTTCAAACACACATCTAAAAACTCAACTAACTAAAACGTTTAAACAGTTTTAACGCAATGCTTTTTCCCGCCGTTTTGCCGTTTATTTTGGCCCTTGTTCAACAGGGTGTTTTGGCGGTGAAAGACTGCCCTTATACTGTTAGGGACAACCGTCGCGGTATACACACTGGATTCCTCGATCGCGATTCCAGTATAACAATTAAAATTAACGAAACAACCATTACAATTACAGCAACCGTTTTCTGCAATTTGAGTTTTGACGGGTTACCTGCTGGTTGGGGTATTGAATAAACTTATTGTGTTTGGGCAAGGAAAGTGGCTTTAATTTGTTAAATAAATAACGTTAGCAGCTTAAAATAACGTTGCGTAGCCCCTAACCGCACCCCCCTAACAACCGCACCCCCAAAAATCTAACAACAAATTTTCGCGTTTCGGAAATCGATTTAAAAATAAAATTATCAACGCACAAAAATACAATCGTTTTCAGGCTGTTCCGGTTTATTAACATCTTTTATATTAGTTAAAAATTCCAAATTTTCTATTTTATTCTCTTGCAATCTAATAATATTCTATTTATTAACCAAAAACCCGTTTGGATCCGGAACCACCCTTTCTTTAACCGGCCGTATTACTTCCAATTATACTTCCAATAAACTGATTTTTTACTAAGCTTTAACAAGTAAAATATTTTTAATTTCTAAACTTTTTTGGACTTTTGCAACCAAAAACCGTAAAATGGCGTTACTTTTTTCGGACCGGGAAATTTCCTGTAATTGAAATCAAATATTTCGGGTCGTTTTAAGGGTTTTCCAAATAAATAAAAACGGGTTGTTAATTTTTTGGATTGGATTTTCCGGTATTTTATCCTTTTAGAAACTGTTATTTTTATTTTTTTCGACGTTAGCGCTGCTATTTTCCAACAAAAAAGGGTTTAAAAGCGGTTTGACCAGATTCACCTGTAATAACCCCGTCGTACGCCAACTAAGCTGGATAATTTTTCCAATAAATGCTTTTAATCTGGGTTTGTATGGCAAAAAACGAAATTTCGCTTTCCAATAACCGTGAAATAGCAAAATTGGTTTACAAATCCAAATTAACGTCGATAAGCCTTTTTAACGGCCCGAAAACCAATAAATCCAATGGTTGAAAAACGTGCGACGAATAAAGGGGTAAATATAGGAGCTAAATATTGTTTTGGAAACAAAAAAGCATATATTCGTCCGTAACGTGTAATTTACGGCCGTCGAAGACCAATAACCGTTTTTCAGTGGTATTAGGTTGGGTATATGAAACAAGCAGCTTTTTCAACCATTTTATAACCGTTCTGTCATTTGTCCACCCGTTTTCGGTTATATAAAATTACCAATTATCGAAAAGGCTTAAATTCATTGGAAACCATTATTATTGTACGTTTTTTCCTTTAAATATAGCGAAGGAAGGCAAAATACCCCCGTAGCCGATATATATTCGATTATAGTCATCCAACCCCGCGTTCCGGGTTTTTTTCGCTGTAATGGCCGGATCCCGTTAAGGCCTAATACTAAACCATAAAATCTTTTATTTTTCATTATACCGGTTTCATCCATGTTCCACCGATTTTCCGGTTTAGTATCGTCAATAACGGGGTTAATAATGTAAATCCACCAAAATTTAATTATTTCCGTAATAACCCTATTAAACCGGGCGTTTTTTGTTCGACGGGGCTTTTAAGTTTTAGAAATTGGATAACGAACCAAAAAACGGGCTATCCAACGTTTTCCAAAACCTTTTGTTTTTCCGGCGGCCTAGAAATTCATTTCGCAAAAAAGCGTAGTATTTAATACGTTGGTGGAAGGTTTAAAACGGCCTGGGCAAACACCCCATCAGCTCAATGTTTCTCCTATTCCGCTAAAAGCTTTTGGAATAGTTGGTTTGTTTATTTTTCAAATTGGGCGCCGTTAGAAAGACTTCGAACGGTGCTTATATGTATACCCCATTTTCGGGAAGATTTTATAATTGATTGACCATTTTTCATGTCGTTAATAGCGGAAATAAACTCATTTTCGGGATATCCTTTGATTTTAAGAATAAAGGAAAGAAATTGGAAAAAAGTAATGCAACAAGCAGACAATTTATGGAGATATTTATAATAGAGGTTCGAAAGTAAAAAAGAAGTGTTATTTTTTTTGGGGTGCGGTTGTTAGGGGTGTGCGGTTGGGGGGTACCCAACGTTATAGTCGGTAATGAATGAGAATCACAACCTATTAAATCCAATTCCCCCGCACCTATGAATGCACTATTTGAATTGATAATGAGTTTTAAAATTGATGATTTTAAATTATCAACTCCTAACCTGCATATAAATTCGAAATCCCGGTTATTTTAAAAGCGGTTTTAAACTTTCGATTCCGGGTAATTTTGCAAAGGTAATAACCAATACAAAATAGTGAAAATTGAATTCATCAATTATGCCAAAATAATACTTTTAATCATTTTATAAAAGAACTAATGGCTTTACTTTTCAAAGTTAATCACGTATTCATTCATGTAAGGCATTCCAAAACCCCCCCACGGGGGCCCGTGTCAGCCCAAATCGGTGGGGCGTGCGACCCGTGGGTGGGTTGAATTTTTTGTGGGGGGGCCCGGCCCGGCCCAAAACTGAACGCGGGTTTTCTTGGCAACCCGCGGGCCCCCGTGAAAAACCCGTAAAAATGAAAATTTGTTAAATTTTATTTAATAATTTTATCAATTAAATTAAAAAAAATTTGAAAAAATTATAATTGGAATAAAAAATATAAAATATATTTGTTAAATCTTATTTTATAATTAAAAAAATTGTTTTTGTTATTTTTTATTTTTTTGTAAATATTTATTATAGAATAGAACCCGCGGGTTACCCAATTCGGGCTGAGCTCACCAGCCCGCGGGCCCCCATTAGCCCGCCAAGAAAACCCGTGGGTTATTACGGGCCCCCGCCAAGAGCCCATGGGCTGGTGGGCCGGGCTGGGCTAAACCTGTTTTCGTGTTTTGGAATGCCTTACATTCATGCATTATTCGAATTGATAATGAATTGAAAAGTGGATAATTTTAAATTACCAACTTTTGCATTCATTATCAATTCGAGATCCAAATTATTTCAAAAGCGGTTGTGAACTCTCGATTCCGGATAATTCTGTAAAACTAATTGCCAATTCAGAATGATGGAAATCCCATTTATTAAATTCTCCAAGATAATGCTATTAACTATCTTATATAAAAGCTAATAATATTATTACAGGTAGTTCAGTGTGTAGTTACTTAACATTACAACCTATTTAACCCTCCTTACCCCGTATTTAAAAATGCAATATTCGAATTAATATCGAATTTAAAAGTTGATAATTTTAAATTATCAACTTTCAAACTGCATATGAATTCGAAAGCCACATTATTTCAAATACGCCTTCAAAATCTTGACTCTGGATAATTTCGCAATAGCAATTACAATGTCAAAATAGTGAAAATTCCATTTATTAATTATTCCAAAATAATACTTTTGATCATTTTCAAGAATGAAAAATTATTTTAGTATAGGTTCTATATTGGTCATTTACTTTAAATTATTACTTAAACTCTCCATTTCACCCCATTTTTATAAGTGCAATACTCGACTTGATAATGACCTTAAAAGTTGATAATTTTAAATTATCAACTTTGAAACTTCATATAAATCCGCGATTTGAATTGTTTTCAAAGCGGTTTTAAAATTTCGATTCCGGATAATTTTGCAAAAATAATTACCAATCTGAATTAATGAAAATTCCAATTATTACGTATTCCAAAATAATATCTTTAATCATTTTATATCAAAACAAATCATATTAGTATGGGTAATATAATGCGTAATTATTCAAAATTACAATTTATTTAATTCAATTTACCGTGTATCTATAAATGCAATATTTGCGAAAAGGTTGCGACATAAAATAAATTTGATTTTTAACGCGCGGAAAAGTGGATTACTTATAAGGTTAATAAAGCTTTGAGATGGTAAATAACCGTGTGCTAGCGGGTAATAAAAAAAATGTATAACTATTCCACAATCGATTCGTTAGTTTTTTAAATCGATCAAGGTTATAAAAGTAATGAATCTAAAATTAAATTATAAATTACTTATTCGAATCCGGGGGTCCATATTATTGATCCGGATGTCCGGAATATGTGGTCACCTTACGTGGCCTTATAGTACAACTAACCTGCCGGCCTATTAAACCTAACGGCCCACTGACCCTGACGGCCTATTATGTTTATACATTCACAGGAAATCTGCGACCACAACGGGATTCAAACTTACGCAATTTAACAGCGTATATATAGTATATATTATAATACGTACATTATACCAATGAGCCTAATTATATATAACGTATTTAATTTGTTGTTCAAACTTTAAACAAAAACGTAATATACAAGTCTTTGTGTATATAAACGCGTATACGTTTTATTTATTATTTAATTATTTATTCGATGCAGGGTAACGGATAAAATCAGCTTTTACAACCCGCTATAAAATGCAGGTTAGTTAGAATCGACGCATATTAAAACCTCCTTTTCTCCATTTTTGGTTACCCGGCCAATATATGGCCCAATTTTTAACCTCCGGCCACGCGTTTAATTTAAATACAGAAATATAATTGAAAATACGTATGGGTCAATCAGAATCTAGTATTTTCTCAGACTTGTATCAATTTTTGGTATATCACCCGTTGTTATCGATAATAGCCTGTAACCTGCGGCTTATACTGTTTATAAACCGCCAAAAAACCTCCTTATTTAAATTTTCCCAAGTTTCTATAATTGCACGTATTAGGGCCCTTTTTAACGCTAAATTCTTAGGTATTACCTCAAATTTAAAGTACCGCTTATACATTTTCTTTTCAAAAAACTTCCATAAATTCTCTATAAAATTCAAATTAGGGTTATAAACCGGCCAAAAATGAACTCGATACCGTATAGGTTTGGCCTTAAATTGATAGTTTTTTGGTAACAGGCGTTTTCCCAATATTATATGTAAATCAACTAATATCCCCTAATAAAATAGGGGTATAATATATATTTTTCCAACACATAAGTACTTGATACGTTCACCGTCAGCACGTTATATAGTCGATTCGTCGTTAAAAAAACCATTATTTCCATTGACGTAGCGGTTAATTAATCCACTGACGGGTAAACTATGAGGAGGTTACGAGATAGAATAAGCTTAATCTTAAACGCGGGGAAACGTGGATCACGTATAAGGCTGATGGAACGTTAAAATGGCAGATAACGGTCTGCTAGCGGGTAATAGAGATAATATATTGTTGTTGTACAATCGATTCGTTGAATCGTTGAATCGATAAAGGTTATAAAGGTGATAAATCTGAAGCTAAATTGTGAATTACGCGTTCGAATCCGTAAGTGCAAATCTTTGATACGGATGTCCGGAATGCGGGGTTACGTTATATACTTTGGCCTTATTTATGTGATTAACCTGCCGACCTATTAAACCTAACGGCCCATTGAGCCTAACGGCCTATTGTGTTTATGCATGCACAGAAAATCTGCGACCACAACGGGATCCGAACCCACGCATTTCAAGAACGTATATATAATATAGATTATGGTACGTGCATTATTTTATTAAGCCAGATTCAAAATGACGTCTTTGTTTTGTTGTTCAAACTATAAACAAAAACGTGATATATAAAGCTTTGTGTGTATAAACGCGTATACGTTTTATTTGTTATTTAGTTATTTATTCGATACAGGGTGACTAATAGAATTAGCCCGTGCTAACCGTTACAAGATAATGTATGGTAGCTAATATAATTAACCCTGGGCTAGCCATGTTCACATACCCCCGTAATTTATTTATTATATAAGTTAAAAAAGAAATTAGCGAGTGGATACGTTTTATTTTATTTATTTTTATGATTATCTTCTGCATCGTTATTGACATTTGCATAGGATAGTAGATCCTTATGCAAAGGTCCGGATACTGATTTCGTTCAAAAATCAGCTATTTTTAATTTAGTTGGTGTATGTCTCAACTCAATTAAATTATTATTTAAAGTTTCACGGTTAAAATGGTATATTATATCGATATGCTTGGATCTTTTATTAAACTCCGGGTTTTCCGCGGACTTTATGGTAGACGTATTATTAACTAACATTAAAGGGGTTTTAGTGTTAAAACCCAATTTTAAATTATTGTTTATATAATTTTTGATATTATTTAAATATATGACTTTTTTAACGGCGTCCCCTGAAGCCATATATTCAGCTTCAGTCGGCGATAAAACTACCGTTTTCTAAGGTTGAGAAGTCCAACTTATTATATTATTATCGTTAATTATGTTATAATTGTTCGACAGGCTAGATTTATATCCAGTAGTGGAACGTTTATAATTGAGGTCGTTAGCCCAATCAGAGTCTATATATCCCTTAATAAATAATATATTATCCTTATTTTTCTGGCTTCTATCCTGTAGGTTATTTATATTATTTATACTATTTATATTATTTATATTATTTACATTATTTACATTATTTACATTATTTACATTATTTACATTATTTACATTATTTACATTATTTACATTATTTACATTATTTACATTATTTACATTATTTACATTATTTACATTATTTACATTATTTACATTATTTACATTATTTACATTATTTACATTATTTACATTATTTACATTATTTACATTATTTACATTATTTACATTATTTACATTATTTACATTATTTACATTATTTACATTATTTACATTATTTACATTATTTACATTATTTACATTATTTACATTATTTACATTATTTACATTATTTACATTATTTACATTATTTACATTATTTACATTATTTACATTATTTACATTATTTACATTATTTACATTATTTACATTATTTACATTATTTACATTATTTACATTATTTACATTATTTACATTATTTACATTATTTACATTATTTACATTATTTACATTATTTACATTATTTACATTATTTACATTATTTACATTATTTACATTATTTACATTATTTACATTATTTACATTATTTACATTATTTACATTATTTACATTATTTACATTATTTACATTATTTACATTATTTACATTATTTACATTATTTACATTATTTACATTATTTACATTATTTACATTATTTACATTATTTACATTATTTACATTATTTACATTATTTACATTATTTACATTATTTACATTATTTACATTATTTACATTATTTACATTATTTACATTATTTACATTATTTACATTATTTACATTATTTACATTATTTACATTATTTACATTATTTACATTATTTACATTATTTACATTATTTACATTATTTACATTATTTACATTATTTACATTATTTACATTATTTACATTATTTACATTATTTACATTATTTACATTATTTACATTATTTACATTATTTACATTATTTACATTATTTACATTATTTACATTATTTACATTATTTACATTATTTACATTATTTACATTATTTACATTATTTACATTATTTACATTATTTACATTATTTACATTATTTACATTATTTACATTATTTACATTATTTACATTATTTACATTATTTACATTATTTACATTATTTACATTATTTACATTATTTACATTATTTACATTATTTACATTATTTACATTATTTACATTATTTACATTATTTACATTATTTACATTATTTACATTATTTACATTATTTACATTATTTACATTATTTACATTATTTACATTATTTACATTATTTACATTATTTACATTATTTACATTATTTACATTATTTACATTATTTACATTATTTACATTATTTACATTATTTACATTATTTACATTATTTACATTATTTACATTATTTACATTATTTACATTATTTACATTATTTACATTATTTACATTATTTACATTATTTACATTATTTACATTATTTACATTATTTACATTATTTACATTATTTACATTATTTACATTATTTACATTATTTACATTATTTACATTATTTACATTATTCATACTAATTATATACCTTACATTTTTCATATTATTTATGCTAACTATATGCGTTATTTAGCATGTAATGGGTCCACCTTTATTTGTATATAAGCCACAATAGATAGTGCCGAAATGGGGCTGTTGGGGCTGTCGGATTTTCCGCTATATGTATTGCAGGAGTTGCGATTTAAAGTTAGCGAATGGGGTTTCACCCTATACCGGGTTTAACACCCACCCTGCATTTCCAAGTTAATTACCCTGTACCGGGTTATAATTTTTAACAAATTAGCAAATTAATACGAACCTAGAAATGGTTTATATGAAAATACGGGTGTTTTTTTAACAACGTATATAAAATAATTTTTCGGAAAATCGTGTGCGGCACCGGAACNAATTAGCGAATTGCAATTATAATTCAACCTACCCTATGATTAAGAATATGGGTTACTAACAGGGGTTTAAGCATTAACCTAAGTGCGGCGTGGTGCTAATTGCGTTATAAAAACCTGTAATTACAGGGCTCAAATACACTAAATTATTCACTAAAATGGTTCATTAATTTCGGCATTAATAGATTTAATTTATGGGTGGGAGAAACTTTGCTTTATTTCCTTTATATATTTTCCGACATCGAAATGGTGGTCCGCACGCCAAAAAACGTTCCGGTGCCGCACACGATTTTCCGAAAAATTATTTTATATACGTTGTTAAAAAAACACCCGTATTTTCATATAAACCATTTCTAGGTTCGTATTAATTTGCTAATTTGTTAAAAATTATAACCCGGTACAGGGTAATTAACTTGGAAATGCAGGGTGGGTGTTAAACCCGGTATAGGGTGAAACCCCATTCGCTAACTTTAAATCGCAACTCCTGCAATACATATAGCGGAAAATCCGACAGCCCCAACAGCCCCATTTCGGCACTATCTATTGTGGCTTATATACAAATAAAGGTGGACCCATTACATGCTAAATAACGCATATAATTAATACCCCCTTTTTTGCTACTATTTATATAAAATCGGAAAAAAAAGTATATAAAAAAAATAAAACCCTAAAAAACAAAATCCCTTTCGTGTCCCAGCCCGATTCGAACTCCTAATATGAACCCCCTGAATAATTAAACCTTTTATACCGACTTTCAACCCCCGAAATGGACGAACGCCCGAATTGGAAAAAAACCCAAAACTAGAATAACCCCCGGATTCATACCCCCGATTTGCATAATATTAACCTACCAAATTAATTATTAGACCAGGTAACTAACCTGGCTGTTCCTTGGTGGTAATCTAAACTAAACGTACCATATAAGGTATTTCGAATGCGTAAATCGCCCAAAACACGAGCTTTTTCCATTTTGATTCAGTTTTTGGTATAAAGTCGGTATAAATTATTTAGTTATTAACCTGTGCAGGGTGGTTTCGGGTATTACGGACGGTGTTGGGCCAACAAAAATCCAATTTAGCGAACGAGGGGAATATAATGGGTAATTACCTAACGAATTAATTAAATGATACCTTAAAATTTAATAAATAAACACTAAATCTTTAGGGGTTAAAACCTTATGAATTTTCAAAAAACTTTGTAAACTGGAAGCGTTAGGGGCTTTATTAGGCCATTAGCAGGCATTTGCTTGGATTCCAGGTATTTTAAGGTTATTAATCCTTTTATGATTAATTCCCGTACGTAATAAAATTTTAACAACGTATATTTAGTACGTTGGTGGTGCGTAAAATTATATACGTTAGTTATAAAACCTGTTTTACTTCCAAATATTGCAATAAGGCCTTTTATAAATAATCCAATTTATATAAACAAACTTTTAAACCATTATATTTTACGCAGGGCTTCCATTAAAGCATCGGTTTCGGGTTTTGGAATGCTTAAAGCTATAGTATTAACCTTTTTGGGTTTCCACGTTATAGGGCCCCCAAATAAGGTATACAAATATCCGTAAATGGATTTTGAATTTTCCTTAGCCCCGGCAAAATTGTTACTACCAAAACCCAGTAATTTTAGGCCTTTAAAACCCCCTATTAATAAATTGGGTGGTAATTCGGTTCTAAATACTTTATTTCCTTAACAAATAAATAAGGATTTAATACCCGCTAAATAACGTAATAGGCTTTTAGCTGCCGTTAAATGGATTATAATGGTTTTTAGTAAAAAACGTGAGAGTTATTAAACCGTAAAACCGATATCCGGGCGCGTTAATAGCATTAAATATATAAGGGTGCCGATAATTCGTTATAGTAATTTAATTTCCAGCGTATTTACGGGTTAACCCCCGCTATATTTTAGCACACCCGGCTATAAAGGAATAAATATAGGTTTTCAATTAATTAATCCGAGCGTTGCTAATATTTCCTTTATATATTAATTTTAATGGAGCTAAAATAGGCGTTTAAGTTTATCCTTTATAATTTAAACGTTTAAAAAATAGGTTGCAGGGCCCCTGTTTTCCAACGCGTATACTTTATTAAAACGGGCTTTTAAATCTTGAATAAATTGCAATTTAGGACCTAATAGCATGCAATCGTTTACGAAAATAACGATAAAATGTTTGGATTTAACGTTATAAAAAACAACGGGATTAGAGATTAATAACTTAAAACCTTTTTTAAAAAGTAAAGTTTTAAATTTGTTTTGCCATTTTTTGGAACCTGTTTCAAACCATATAGCGGCTTTTCCAACCGTATAATTTGCGATTTTTTCGGGTTATAACCCATTTCCACTAAAGTTTTAGCGGTGGCAGGGTTACAATTTTTTGCCTATTCGTTAAAACCGTTCGGAATTCGCAAATATATATTTTCGTCGGTAGAATCACTATTTAAAAACGCACCGATAAAATCGATTTGTTTTATTTCCCAATTTTGTGCATTAGCTATAATCAATAATAAACGCCAGGTAAATAGTATATTAATATTAGTAAAGATTTCGATATAATTTAGGTTTTCGACCTGTAAAAAACCCTTAACAACAGTTTAAGCTTTATATTTTATAGGTTTATTATTTTTATCCTTTTTTAATTTAAATACCGGCCGGGTAAAAACGAATTTACGGTTTGTAGGCATTTTAATTTTTGGGATAAAACGGAAGGTTTTTGCAATAACGATTTGGTCGAATTTAAACGTTAAAACAATTAACTATTTAGTATTTTTCAGGCTATTCAAAACCTGTTGGTAACTATTTGGTTTACCATTTTTAGTGGGCTTTTTTATTTTTTTTTGGTTTAAAGACAAAGATAATGCACGTAATTTATATTTATTAGATTTGGGTTTTCGAACTGCGAATTTAATTCCATATTTTGTGTTTTAGGTGTTAAAAATACCGGAATTTCCGTTATTTTAAATACTGGATTAGGTACCGTTACCGTTATAGGTTTTAGGGGGCGAACGGTAGGTTATACAGGCCTGGCGGGCACTGTATTTTCAGGGTTTAAATACCTTGTAATGGGTGGTAATTGCCTTGCAACCGGTGGTAAATACCCTATATTTTTAAGGTTTTTTAAAAAATAATTATCCGTTGGAACGCTGTTAATTTCGTTTTCAGGTTGAAAATTAAAATCCCCTTTTACATTTGTATTTTCCCCTTGTAAAATTTGTAGCGTTTGCCCTGGAATAACCAAATCTTTAGCGGTTATACCGTTTATAATTTTTACGGTAAAGGTTTTGTATACGGCCCGTTTAACGGGTGCGTAACCCAACGCTGTAAAATTTAATGAATGGGTTAAAGATTTCACCATTTCGGTGCGGGGAGCTAATTTATTAAATTTTTGGCGTTTTTCCAGCGGTAGAATAGCTTGGTATACAGTACCAATAACCCGATAATGCCCTAAACTGGGTTAATACGGTGATCCAGGCTGGAATTCGGAATAAAATTCCTCGTAAGGTGTTAAATCCTTATTAGTTACCGCTGTACGGTTAATTAAATCAATTACGGCAGGTAGTAAATAATGTTATAAATATAATGGTAAACCCGCCGTTATAATAGTAAACCTAAATTTATTTAAAATAACCTCAACGGACCGTTTCGTTAATCCGTTTTGGCAGTGGTTATAGGGATTCGAAATGCTAAAATTAACGTTTTTATTTATAAACCAATTTTGAAAATTTATGTTAACCTCGTGCCCCCCATCGAAGTGAAAGTTTAAGGGGTAGCGCCCGTACGTAGCCTTTCAAGCCCTAAAAAAGCTTTTACTAACCACTAAAACCGTAAATCCGGTTTTAATTTTTAATGGGATAAACCACCGAAAACGTGATTTTCGGTCCATTAATAACAAAAATACGGGTTTTTTATTGTAAAAACTAAATTTAAAAATCATGATAATACCTTTCATAAAATCGAAAATATTAGGGGGTGTAGGGAGTGTGACCTTATTTGTACGCCTAATAAAAATAATTTTAATATAAACAATATAGGTAATTGCCCTAACTTTGTCGAAATTAGGTAGACTTTTTGTAATTTTAGCGGTTTTTTTTGGCAATAATAACCCTATATGCCCCAAACGCCTGTGCCATAACAGGTTTTTTGGGCCTGGATTTCGTTACAATTACCTGTAATTCCGTTTTTTTCAGGGGTTAACCAACCGTCCGTAATCCGTTTTAGGTTTAAAGGGAGGTAATTTACAGGGGCTTGCTTTAAATCCAATAATAAAGGAGGTTTTAATAACGGATTTTTTGTATGGGAAACCCCCTTTTTTTCGGAAATAGTCCCTTTTATATTAGGTTATATAAAAGGGTTATTTAGCGGTGTGCCGGGCCTACGGGGCCCAATTTCACGTGGACTTTCAGGGTTTTTACCGCTAAATTTCTACGTTATAGGTAAATTTACGGTTATTTCCGTATTTTGTTCGGGATTTAGCTTTTGCGTTACCGTATTTTTTGCGGGTTCCGTATCGGTGTAAATTTTATAGTCCCCTTTAGGGTTTATATTATTTAGTTTTACTTCCAACGGGGTTGCGTAGCCCTTTGTAACCCCCTGCAAGGTTATGCTAAAAGCGGTGCTATATTCACCTATTATACAGGCGTAATTTGAAACTTTTAGTATATTTCGAATAAAAATAACCCACCTTTTAACCTTTAAGTAAACCGAATGTTTAGCGGTATTTAAACGTCCCTACGTTTTGCGATCCTTATCGTACAGGGTATTTTCTAATAATACGCCCCCTGTATTATAATATATAAGGCTATTAACGATATTTATTCCAAACGAGGGGATATATAAAACGTTATTTAACGTAACCTTTTTAAATTCGTTAGTTATTTGGCCGTAACGGATTTATATTTTTTCATAATACCGGTGCCTACAGGCCTAATAGGGCCACCTCCTGTACCGATTTTGACTGTAAAATCGGGGGTATAATCGGTAAAAAATTGCTTATTTGCAAAAATATGGTACGTATTACCTGTATCATACAGGATAAGGTAACCTAGTTTCCATGCTTTAAAGGTCCCTTTTACGCCGCGTCCAGGTTTCGTTCTAACTTTAAAATTAGCTGTTACAATTTGTGTTTTTAACGTTTTACCGGTATCGGTTTCCGAATCCGAATCCGAACGTAATTTTATAATTCCGCTAATAGCGGAATTAACCTCCTGTTCCAGGGCGTTATATGCTGCGCCTTCGTTAACGTTATTTGGAATCGAGCCCATAAATAATTCGAAATCCATGGAAATTATGGACGTTCCAACGGTTAATTCGCTGGAGGAGGATTTAGTATTTTTTGTAAAAGCAGAATCCGAATTAGAGTTTTTATTACCCTTTTTTCGTGATTTGAAAGTGGTTTCCTGCCTATTATTTTCCTTTTTAACGCTCTTTTTAGCGTTTTATACCCGATTTTCTCCTTTTAAACCTATAATTAGCAGTTTTAGCCGTTGTTAAACCTAAAATCGAATTTTCGGATATAAGGTCCGCCATAAGGTATCGCAAATTTAATTTTTCCGAATTTTGGCTTATAATTTGCAGGGCCCGTTGGGTACTGCGTTGGCGCTCAGTTTAAATAGGGAATGTCCCCTTCAGGGCCCGTAAATATTAATTTCGGCCATTTACGGGTTTAATTTGCACGTTGGTATTCGCCAATTCAATTACCAATAAATTAAAACGGTTGTTAAATGCAGATCTAAATCTTTGAAATTTCGAAAAATTTAAAGCATAGAATTCCCGATATAGTTAATCTCAATTAATTTCGGGTCTCACGGAATAGCTATTTTCCAGGGCTTTATAAGCCGTTACGGGGTTGGAATACTATGTAATGGATTTTAAAATTTCCTTAGTTAAATTGTTTTTTATCAATAATAATAGGATTAATTGTGAACGTGGCTAGCGCAGGGCTAATTATATTAGCTACCCTGCATTATCTTATAACGGCTAGCACGGGCTACTTTTATTAACTACCCTGCATCGAATAGATAAACAAATAACAAATAAAACGTATACGCGTTTATTATACACATAAAGCTTTATATATCACGTCTTTGTTCATAGTTTCAACAACACAACAAATACGTCATATATAATTTAGCTCAGTGGTATGATGCACGTACCATAATCTATATCATATATACGTTGTTAAAGTGCGTGGGTTCGAATCCCGTTGTGGTCGCAGATTTTCTGCGCATGTATAAGCACAATAGGCCGTTGGGCTCAATAGGTCGGCAGGTCAGTCACATGAATAAGGCAAAATCATGTGACGTGACCCCGCATTCCGGACATCCGGATCGAAGATCTGAACCTACGGATTCGAACACGTTATTCATAACTTAGCCTTAGATTTATCACCTTCATACCTTCATCGATTCAACGATTCAACGAATCGATTGTGTAACAACAATATATTATCTCTATTACCCGCTAGCAGACGGTTATCAGCCATTTCAACGTTCCATCAGCCTTATACGTGATCCACTTTTCCCCGCGTTCAAGGTTAAGCTTATTCTATCTCGTAACCTCCTCACAATAATTGCTCATATTCCAGTAAAATATAGCCAATTTTAGGGTTGAGAATGAATTCCGCCGCTTTTATAACCTTAAAATTTATTATCAACGCCTATTTCCACAAATCGTAGTTGCTAACCCTTACTAATTTACAATTTTCGGGGAAAATAATACCCGTTTCGATAATTCTTTACCTATTCCGTCATTTAAAATTAAAATACCGGGTGGATTAGGGGTTGCGGTAATGGGTTTAGCTACAGAATTGCCAGTTAGATAAATGGAATTACCGCTTTTTAGGGTTCATAGGGCGGTAAATTGTTAAATTGTCTTTTAAAATTAATTTATTTGCGTAATTAACGCTTTTAATTGCAGGTTTTGGGCCTGTAATTTAGCAGTTAAAACTTCGTTTAAGCTGGGTTTAGGCCCTTTATTTGTTGGAATTGGGCCTGGAAAACCCGATATAGGGCTGTTTTCCATTGTCGGGTAACCTGAATTATATTTGCAATTCGCTAATTTATAACTATAATTGACTAATTCAATCGTTTAAGGGTAAATAAATACCCTATAAAATTTAGGATTTGCTATACCGTTTGCCTTTCAAAGGGTATAGGCCTATAATTGCTAATTACAGGGCTTATTACTATTTTTAATGGTCGAAATCCATTAAAATACAGGGTTAGAATCCCTAAAATCCGCAATTAATAGGTGCCCTGGTATTTGTACCAATCCAAATGCACGTAACGAATTCAATTCGTCAAATGGGTGCAGGGTAATTTGCAGGGTATTGTGCAGGGTAACGTGCAGATATCGTACAGGGTAACGTGCAAATATTATATGGAGTAGCGTGCAGATATTGTGTAAGGTAGCGAACCAATTAACATAATTCCGTTAGTGGGTTTATGGGTTATTGTTAATTATATGCGTTATTTAGCATGTAATGGGTCCACTCTTATTTATATATAAGCCACAATAGATAGTGCCGAAATGGGGCTGTTGGGGCTGTCGGATTTTCCGTTATATTTTATATATTGCAGGACTTGCGATTTAAAGTCAGCCAATGGGATTTCACCCTGTATTGGGTTTAACACCCACCCTACACTTACGAGTCAGCTACCCTATACCGGGTTGAAAATTCCACCAAATTATCAAATTAGTGCGAACCCAAAAATGGTTTGTATTAAAATGAAGGTGTTTTTTCAACAACGCATAGAAAATAACTTCTCGGAAAATCGTGTGCGGCACCGGAACCTTTTGCGGGGTGCGGACCCGCATTTCGATTTCGGGGAGTATACAAGGTAGATAAAGCAGAATTTCCCCCATTAATAAATTAAATTTATTAATCCTAAAATTAGTAAACCATTTTAGTGAATTTAATACATTTAAACCCTGTAATTATAGGTTTTTATATCGTAATTAGCACCACGTCGTACCTAGGCTAATATTTAAACCCCAGTCAGCAGCCCATATTATTAACAAATTGAAAACCTGCAAAAGTCCTAGTTTGTGCATTAAAATGTATTTTAAATCGTTGGAAAACCTGAAGTTTAGGTTTTATTTTGGTTATTGTCGCATTTTTACAGCACGTATATTGACGAAAATATTGCTATTTTTGTGCCAAATTGTTGGTTTTAGGCGTTAATTTAACACTTAACCCCCTGTATTTACAGTGGGGATCGCTAAAAATCAACGTTCGATTTAGGCCTTTTTAGGTACTGCAACGATCGTTTGCATTGCAAATCTAAAATTTTTAATGTGGTTTTTATGGATCGTGTACGCTATTGTAATTGGTTCAAATTTTTAGTAGGGTTTACGCTAACGAGTTAGGGCCAAAAACCCTTGTATTCGTTCGCTAATAGCCCACTAAGTCCTAATGCGTTTAATGAGGTTTATAATAGTTTACAAACCCATTAGTGGAGTTACGTTAATGGTTCATTACCCTGCACAATACCCTGCAGTTTACCCTGCACCCATTTAACGAATTGAATTTGTTACGTGCACCTGGATTGGTACAAATACCAGGGCACCCATTAATTGCGGATTTCAGGGATTCCAACCCTGTATTTTAATGGACTTTAACCATTGAAAATAGCAATAAACCCTGTAACTGGGAATTACAGGCCTATACCCGTTAAAAGGCAAACGGTATAGCAAGTCCTAGCTTTAATAAGGTATTTATAAGCCCTTAAACGATTAGGTTAATTAATTATAGTTATGAATTAGCGAATTGCAATTATAATTCGGGCTACCCTATAATGGGAACTAGCCGTATATCGGGCCTTCCAGGCCCAATTCCAACAAATAGGGGACTTATACCAAACCTAAACGAAGTTTTAACCGCTAAATTACAGGCCCAAAACGTGCAATTAAAAGCGTTAATTACGCAAATAGATTAATTTTAATGCACAATTTAACAGTTAATTACCCCGTTAACCCTGAAAAACGGTAATTCCACTAATTGTAATAGTAATTCGGAAAGTAAACCCGCTACCGCACCCCCTGATCCACCTGGTAATTTAATTTTAAATGACGGGATAGGTAAATAATTATCGAAACGGGTATTTTCTTTCCCCGAAAAGTGTAAATTAGTAGGGGTTAGCCATTAGCATTTGTGGAAATAGGCGTTAATAATGATTCTAAAATTATAAGAGCAGCGGAATTTATTTCCAACCCTGATATTGGCTATACATTGCCGGAAGATAAACAATTAATCGTATTATTATTTATAAAAAACAGTTTAACCTAAAAACCTTTGAAATCTATTATATGGTATTTAACCCCGAAACGGCTTCTACAATTTTAGGAAATAGCTATTCCCTTGCACCCGAAATTAGTCGAAACTAACTATATCGGGAATTTTACGTTTTAAACTTTTCGAAATTTAAAAGATTAATACCTGAATTTAACAGCCGTTTTAAGTTACTGGTAACTAAATTAGCTAATACCAACGTGCGAATTAACCCCATAAACGTACGAAATTAATATTTACGGGCCCTGGAGGAGATATTCCCTATTTGGACCGAACGCCAACGCAATACCCAACGGGCCCTGCAAGTAATAGGCCAAAATTCGGAAAAATTAAATTTGCAATATTTTATAAGGGACCTTATATCCGAAAATTCGATTTTAAGCTTTATAACGGCTAAAGTTGTTAATTATAAGTTCGAAGATAAGAAACTGGGTAAAAAAACGCTAAAAAAAGCCCTAAAAAGGAACATAATGGGCAGAAAAACACCTTTAAATTACGAAAAAAAAGTAAAAACTTTAATTCGGATTTTGTTTTTGCAAAAAATACTAAATCCTTTTCCAGCGAATTAACCGTTGGAACGTCCATAATTTCCATGGATTTCGAACTATTTACGGGTTCGATTCCAGGTAACGCTAACGAAAGCGCAACGTATAACGCCCTGGAACAGGAGGTTAATTCCGCTATTAGCGGAATTATAAAATTACGTTCGGATTCGGATTCGGAAACCGATACCGGTAAAACGCTAAAATTATAGGTTTTAACAGCTAATTTCAAAGTTAAAACGAAGTTTGGACGCGGCGTAAAAGGGACTTTTAAACTATGGAGGTTAAATTACCCTGTTTTGTACGATACAGGTAATACGCACCATATTTTTGCAAATAAACAATTTTTTACCGATTATACCCCCGGTCTTACAGTCGAAATCGGTACAGGAGGTGGCCCTATTAGACCTGTAAATACCGGAATTGTAAAAATACCGGTCCGTTACGGCCAAAAAGCTGACGGATTTAGAAAAATTACGTTAAATAACGTTTTATATATCCTTTCGTTTGAATTAAATATCGTTAATAGTTTTATACATTATAATACAGGTGGCGTATTATTAAAAAATACCCTATACGATAAGGATTGCAAGGTATGGGGACGTTTAAATATCGTTAAATACTCGTTTTATTTAAAGGTTAAAAGGTGCGATATCCTTGTTCAAAATAACGTTATTTCGAATTACGCCTGTATAATAAAGAAATATAATACCGTTTTTAATATGGTTTTACGGGGGGTGATAAAGGGTTACGTAACCCCGCTGGAAATAAAACTAAATAATATAAACCCCGAAAATTACGAGGATTATAGAATTTACACCGATTCGGAACCGGAAAAAAATACGGTAACGGAAAAGCTAAATCCCGAACAAAATAAGGAAATAGCCGTAAATTCACCTGTAACGCAGAAATTTAGCGGTAAAAACCCTAAAAATCTACGTGAAACTGGGCCCCGTAGGCCCGGCACACCGTTAGGTGACCTTTTTATATAGTTTAATATAAAAGGGATTATTTCCGGAAAAAGGGGGTTTCCCATATAAGAAATCCGTTGTTAAAACCTCCTTTATTATCGGATTTAAAGCAGGCCCCTGTAAATTATTTTTTTTTAAACCTAAAACGGATTACGGACTGTTGGTTAACCCCTGAAAAAAACGGAATTACAGGTAATTGTGACGCAATCCAGGCCCAAAAAACCCTGTTATGGCACAGGCGACTGGGGTATATAGGGTTATTATTGCTAAAAAAACCGTTAAAATTATAAAAAGTTTATTTAAATTCGATAAAATTAGGGCAATTACCTGTATTATTTGTATTAAAGCCATTCTTGTTAGGCGTACAAATAAGGTCGCACTCCCTACACCCCCTAATATTTTCGATTTTATAAAAGGTAATATAGTGACTTTTAAACCTAATTTTTACAATAAAAACCCGTATTTTTGTTATTAGTGGACCGAAAATCACGTTTTCGGTGGTTTATCCTATTAAAAATTAAAACCGGACCTATGGTTTTAATGGCCATTAAAGGCTTTTTTAGGGCTTGAAAGGCTACGTACGGGCGCCACCCTTTAAATTTTCACTTCGATGGGGGGTACGAGGTTAATATAAATTTTCAAAATTGGTTTATAAGCAAAAGTGTTAATTTTAGCATTTCGAATCCTTATAACTACGGTTAAAACGGGTTAACGGAACGGTCCGTTAAAGTTATTTTGGATAGGTTTCGGTTTACCATTATAACGGCGGGTTTACCACTATATTTATAGTGTTATTTACTATTTGCCGTGGTTAATTTAATTAACCGTATAGCGGTAATTAATAGGGATTTAATACTTTACGAGGAATTTTATTCCGAATTTTAACCCGGATTACCGTATAAGCCCAGTTCAGGGTATTTTCGGGTTATTGGTATTATATACCAGGTTATTTTACCGTTGGAAAAACGCCAAAAATTTAATAAATTGGTTCCCCGCACCGAAACGGTGAAACTTTTAGCCCATTTATCAAATTTTACAGCGTTGGTTTACGCACCCGCTAAACGGGCCGTATATAAAACCTTTACCGTAAAAATTATAAAAGGTATAACCGTTGAAAATTTGGCTATTCCGGGGGAAACGCTACAAATTTTAAAAGGGGAAAATACAAATTTAAAAGGGGATTTTAATTTTGAATTTAAAAACGAAATGAATAGCGTTCCAGCGGATAATTATCCCCTAAAAAACCCTGAAAATATAGGGCATTTACCACTGGTTACAGGGCATTTAAACCCTGAAAATATAGTGCCCGCCAGGTTTGTATAACCTACTGTTCGCCCCCCAGAGCTTATAACTGTAGCGGTACCTAATCCAGTATTTAAAATAACGGAAATTCCGGTGTTTTCAGCATTTAAAATATAGAATATGGAGTTAAATTCGCAGTTCGAAAACCTAGATTTAATGGATATAAACTACGTGCATTATTTTTGTTTTTAAACCAAGAACAAATAAAGAAAAAGCCTATTAAAGACGGTGAACCAAATAGTTACCAACAGGTTTCAAATAGTTTTGAAAATACTAAATAGTTAGCTGCTTTAGCGTTTGAATTCAATTAGATCGTTATTGCAAAAACCTTCGGTTTTATCCCTAAAATTAAAGCACCTACAGGACGTAAACTCGTTTTTACCCGGCCGGTATTTAAATTAAAAAAGGATGGAAATAATAAGTTTATAAAATATAAAATTAGGTTTATTATTAGGGGTTTTTTATACGTTAAAGGCCTAAATCATATCGAACCTTTTGTTAATATTAGTTTACTACTTACCTGGCGTATATTATTAGCTATAGCCAATGCATAAAATTGGGAAATAAAACAAATCGATTTTATCGGTGCGTTTTTAAATAGTGATTCTACCGACGAAAATATATATTTGCGAATTCCAAACGGTTTTAACGAATAGGCAAAAAATTGTAACCCTGCCACCGCTAAAACTTTAGTGGAAATGGGTTATAACCCGAAAAAATTGCAGGTTATATAGTTGGAAAAGGCGTTATATGGTTTGAAACAGGGTCCAAAGAAATTATAAAACAAATTTAAAACCCTATTTTTTAAAAAAGGTTTTAAACTATTAATTTCTGATCCCGTTCTTTTTTATAACGTTAAATCCAAACATTTTATCGTTACCTTTGTAGACGATTGCCTGCTAATAGGTCCTAAATTGCAATATATTTAGGATTTAAAAACCCGTTTTCATAAGGTATACGCGTTGGAAAACAGGGGCTCTGCAGCCTATTTTTTAGGCGTTTGAATTATAAAGGATAGGTTTAAACGCCTATTTTGGCTCCATTAAAATCAATATATAAAGGAAATATTAACAACGTTCGGATTAGCTAATTGCAAATTTATATTTATTCCCTTATAACCGGGTGTGCTAAAATATAATGGGGGTAAACCCGTAAATGCGTTGGAAGTTAAATTATTACAACATATTATCGGCACCTTTATATATTTAATGCTGTTAACGCGCCCGGATATCGGTTTTGCGGTTTAATGGTTTTCACGTTTTTTAATAAAAGCTATTACAATCCATTTAACGGCAGCTAAAAACCTACTACGTTATTTAGCGGGAATTAAATCCTTATTTATTTGTTACGGAAATAAAATATTTAAAGCCGAATTACCACCCAATTTATTAATAGGGGGTTTTAAAAGCTTAAAATTACTGGGTTTTAGTAATAACGATTTTGCCGGGGCTAAGGAAAATTTAAAATCTATTTACGGATGTTTGTATACCTTATTTGGGGGCCTTATAGCGTGGAAATGCAAAAAAGCTAATATTATAGTTTTAAACACTCCAAAAGCCGAAACCGATACCTTAACGGAAGCCCTGCGTAAAGCATAATGGTTTAAAAGATTATTTATAGAGATTAAACTACCTTTAAAAGGCCCTATTGCAATATTTGGAAATAATACAGGCTTTATAACTAACGCACATAACCCTACGCACCATTAACGTATTGAATATACGTTATTAAAATTTCATTACGTACGGGAGTTAATTATAAAAGGATTAGTAACTTTAAAATACCTGGAGTCCAAAAAAATACCCGCTAATGGCCTAATAAAACCCCTAACGCTTCCAATTTATAAAGTTTTTTTAAAGTTTATAGGGTTTAAACCCCTAAAAATTTAGTTTTTACCTACTGAATTTTAGGGCATTTAATTAATTCGCTAACTAATTACCCATTACATTTCCTTTGTTTGCAAATATTGGATCTTTGTTAGACCAATACCGGCCGTATTACCCGGATTTATCCTGCACAGGTTAATTAATAAGCAATTTATACCGACCTTATACCAGAAGTTGAATTAGAATTGAAAAAGCTCGTTATTTGGGCGATTTACGCATTCGAAATACCCTATATAATATGCCTAACTTGGACTGTTACCAACGAACAACCAAATTAGCTACCTGGTTTAATAGTTAATTCCGTGGGTCAATATTATGTAAGTCGGGGGTTCGAATCCGGGGGTTGTCATAATTTGGGGGTTTTTTCCAATTCGGGGGTTCGTCCATTTCGGGGGTTATAGGTCGGTACAAAGGGCTTAATCATCCAGGGGGTTTATATCGGGAATTCGAATTGGGTTGGGACACAAGGGGGATCCTTTTTTTTAAGGTTTTATTTTTTTTATATATTTGTCTTTTCCGACTTCATATAAATAGTAGCAAAAAAAGGGGGTGTTAATTATATGCGTTATTTAGCATATAATGGATCCACTTTTATTTGTATATAAGCTTTAGTAAATAGTGCCGAAATGGGGCTGTTGGGGCTGTCGGATTTTCTATTATATTTTGTATATTGCAGGAATTGCGATTTAAAATGTTAGCGAATGGGGTTTAACACCCACCCTGCACCTACGAGTTAGCTACCCTGTACCGGGTTGAAATTTTCACCAAATTAGCAAATTATTGCGAACCCAGAAATGGTTTGTATGGAAATAAAGGTGTTTTTTTAACAACGCATACAAAATAATTTTTCGGAAAGTCGTGTGCGGCACCGGAACGCTTTCTGGCGTGCGGACCCCCACTTCGATGTCGGAGAGTATGTAAGGGAAATAAAGTAAAATTTCCCCCACCAATAAATTAAATTTATCAATCCAAAAATTAGTGAACAATATAGTGCATTTAAACCCTGTAATTACAGGTTTTTACAACGCAACTAGCACCACGCCGCACTTAGGCTAATGCCTAACCCCCTGTTAGCAACCCATATTGTTAACAGCACGGTAATAACGTTTACAATAAAGGCAGAATTATACGTATTAACGAAAGCGGTAAAAGAAATTATGGTTTTAAAACGGATTTTTAAAAAAATATAGCTGAATTTGGGCCAGTTTTGGAATTTATATGGCGATAATAACTAAACGATTCGCCTAATCGTTAATAAAAGATTTCGCATTAATACCAGTTTGCGCCATATAAATATATAAAATATATACTTTAAACAGGAATACTTAAAAAAAAAGTTTCCACGTTACCTATTTTAAAGCAAAATTTATATTTGCAAACGGATTTATTAAATCGCTATCGATCCCCGAACTCGAGCATTTTAGGGCATTTTTAAACCTTTATAACGTTTAACAAAATTTTAAAAGGAGTTCGGAAATACGGTAAGGAGTACAGCATTAGATAACGCGTATTAAACCTGTATATACAACTTTGTGTAAAATTTAAAATCGAAACGCTTTTATATTGTTGCCAATTTTAGCGATAACAAAACCAAAATTTCAGGGATTGGATCACGTATATATACAAACGTCCACACTACATTCGCTTTGTAATATCGGTTTGTATAATTTTTTGATTAAAACGATTGGTAAAATTGTACTGTTTTTATATTTTTTATATTATTTAGTAAAATACAAATGGTAAAAAAAACGTTAAATAACAATTATATATAATAATAGATTACTAATGCTACATTAGAGCTTTTCTCAAATTTGTAAACAATTGGGCGAAAAAAATAACCATAAAAAATAACGAATATATAAAACAACGAATATTTAAGGCCGAAACCCATTTAAAGAAAAACCTAATGGCCGGCGCCAGCGCCGCCAAAAAATAATATAAAATAAATACCCGTAATGGGTTAACCGTTAAAAATTGCACCCACCACCGCCGGTACGTTACCTATAATAACTAACCCCGATCCTATTTGGGTATTACGAAATAGCGCCTCCCTTACGCTTTACGGCGTAAAAGAAATATTAAAAACCTTTTTTACGGGTTTTGGCGAAGGAATATTTTTCGTTTAAAAAATTACCAATTTTTTCGCTTGGGATTCGGTCCAATCTAGGAAATAATACGTAATTACGTTCCGAAAAAATTGGATTTTTTTAACGGGGGTACGCGGTAATATAAAAACGCCTGGTTTAAATCGCGCGCGGCGCATTTCAAAAATCCCTTAATTGGAAAAAGAAACAGGTATACCCGTTTCGGTAATTCCCGCAACGCGGTAAGCGCGTTTTTCGAATACGGGAACATACGCCGGGTTAATTAACGTATAAACCGGTCGTAATTCCGGATAAAACGTTTTCGTATACCCGAAATATAATACCGGGCGATTCATAAAATCGTTTGGGCGTATATAATAGGGGCGAGAACGACGTAATTATACTACGTACGTTAATTCGCGATATTTATAAATAAAGGTTTTAAAATAAGGGAAATATTTACGAAACGGACGGGGCGGTCGTCGCTATTTTTTTCTTTTTTATCCTCCTTTTTTTCCTCGGTTTTTTTTTTCCTTTTTTTACATTTTTCGGTTTTTATACATATAATTAATATTACCCCACGTTTTTAAATACGGTTTGGGAATAATTTACGGTATTTTTAACGCCGTGTGCGCCTTTAATACGCCCGGAAACGGTTTTAAAAACGGCGGTTTAAATAAACGCGGGGGCGGGTACGATAATAATAGGGGTAATAACGGGGGTAGGGGCGGATTCGGTAAATTTTTCCGTAATAACCGGGGGCGCAACGGGGGCGGGAACGGTAGGGGGCGCAGCGGACGCGGGCGTAAAATCGGTAAAATTTTTAATTATTGGTATTTCGGTAATAATTTCCTCGGTTTGCGTTTCGTAAATTACCGTTTTAGCGGGGATAACGGCGGGGGTTACGTCGGTAACCGTAAAAAGGGCGCCGGTAACGGCGGTAAAAAAAGTTTTGTATTTTACCGTTAATTTAACGTTATAAAACCGGTGGTAAAATAAATTATATCCGTTGGTTTTCAGTTTTTTATTAGGAAAATTGAAAAACGCGTTACAGTTGCAACGTTTCGGCGGCGTTAATTCGTTTATATATATATAGGGTACGCGTTAAATATATGATACGTTCGGAAATTCGCCAAAACGTAGGTAAAAATTTACTATTGTACGCGCTTTTCGGCGCGACCAAATCGATTCCCGTTAATAAAAATAATAAAAATGTTATATTATACCCGTTAACCAGCGTCCAACCGTTATTTAGCGCATACCGCGGTTTACGCGCCGCGCAACCCGCCAAATAAACGAAAAAAACCTATTTTTATTATTACTATTATTATTATTATTGTTAATATTAATATCGACGTTAACAGGCGCGCAAATCGTTAAACGTAAAATACATGGCGTAGGCGATTATTTACGAACTGGGTATTTGGACGTAAAATAAAATTTAAAATTAAAATTCGGATGTAAAAAAACGAACGAAATATATATTCGCCGTACATTTACCAATTTTATTACCAATTACTATCGCTATTTATATAATAAGGGGTATAATATTACGGATTCGTCGCTATTAAAAAAGGTTTACCGTTTGCGTTAAATATAATAGGAAACGTTAAAAATTGGTAAAACCCGTTTGCGGTGCGCGTTACACCGTTGCCGTTTATTACTATTATAAATTTCCTTTGTTTACGTAAATAAATATATACAAATATTGGCCGTAAAAGTTATATATAATTATATAAATAGTTGATTTTGCTTATTTACGCAAAGTTGATTGGGGGGTGTGTTATAGTAGATAGATTTTGGCATTATATGACCAGAGGAGCTTAGTCAGCGTTGTGCTTACTATAAAAGCGCTGCCACGCTCGTTAGCCTAGATAGCGCACCTTACCTGAATACATGGCTCTCCTACCATTTATGCAGACTGCACGTGTACGTTCGTGTGCGTCAAAATGTCCCTATCAACGGTTTCCCAATTCCGATGGACTTGACCTGTCCTGTTCCAATACGCATCAACTGACTCGCCCTCAAGCCGAGGCGGCAGAGCCGCAAAAGGGAAACCCTCCTTATCTACCTCGCCCTCCCGGTTTTCGTCCAGCTCCATTTCCTGTCCATCGAAACCTGTGTCGGTATCGCCAGCACCAGACATGTGCGCATCGCGTTCAGGCTTGGCGAGCGAGCTGCTGGAACCATGTCTATCTGTCTATCGTAGTAGTGCACGACATCAGAGCTTTCCTCCTGCCTTTCGCTACCTGCCTCTGGGGCGACGCCTGCATCTTGAAGGGAGGATGCCTCGGAGTCGCGGACCTCTGACTGAAATCTGATCGCGGTAACCTTGCGTCGCTTGACCTGCCTTGGGACGCTTTCGTAGTCGTCTGCAGACGATTCCAGGTCTTGAACGTTACCGAAGGGCGCAGGAGCGTTGCCTTCGAAAGTCGCAGGGACATCAACTTGCGGACCCGCGGGGGGGCATCGTCGTCAAAAGCCGCTGGGTCATCGTCGTAAGAGGATCTGACATGGGCTGGTGAGCTTGTAAAGTACGCGAATTTGTCTCGATCGCCTGTTTCGTGAGGGGGCACGCTCCCAATCTTGAACAGCGCCATGACATGGCGCAAATTGTCCACGACGCCATTGTATATGACGACAGGCAGTTTGTCGCGAAATGGGGAGCCTGTTCTTGGTATAATACCATGGAATAACCGACGGCTTGTTTTCCCAGAACGGTGCAAGTCTAACCTTGGCAATCATTATGCGATCAATGGCCGGCTTGATGCTCCTCAAGTCGGTCTCCTTAACCGCGTACAAAGTTTGCTGAAGCCGGTGGCCATATAAATTATAATCGAACGTCAACCTTAAAATTAGATAACTCTCGGCTAATGTTAGCAATATGTACATAAAACACAATAACAACGATGGTTTTGCAAGAAAGCAACCAAATGAACTGTGTCACCAGTCATTGACGGTCCCCGTATCCTCTTTGCCTCCTTTCCGGCGAACTGCTGCGTCGCCGTTGTCCCTGACCGCGCCCTCGATACCCATGGCCGTCCCGTCTGAAAGTCTCATTCCTCTCGGGCAGGCCGATGGCTATGTTCTGAGGGAGAATGACCGAAGTAATTGCATTTGAGGCATCATGGTCCTCTTGAGAGTGCTCAGAGGAGTCCATTCCAGGGACTTTGGGAAAGTCTGCCGGGTAACGATCCAGACCTGTTGGGTCGGCATTTATCCTTGCAACCGTGTACAGGCTCACCAAAGAGCTTGGGGCCGCAGGAGACCACTCGGGGATTCCCGTCGAGTCAGGAGCACTCATGTTCAATCCCAAGCGCACGTAAAAGAGCATGTAGGAAGCGCCCGGCTCTCCCAGCTTCCAAGAGTCGTCGACCGCCGTGACACCATGGATTGTTAGCGGCATTGCCGTGCCATACCTCGAGTAGAGACGCACGGCGTCTCTGGACTTGGTTGTTTTGCACCTGACACATGCCACCAGAGTGTAGCTGTGGCGTCGCCAATGGTACTTCGCTGGGCCCGGGGTCTGGTGGTCGAGAGGCATCTCGAAGCTTAGGAGGTCGGCAAATCGGCAGTCTCCATCGTAAGCAGGGTTCACTCGGACGCGAAGAAAGGTTGGGAACGCAAACTGGCTTCCCGATGGCGTGCGATGTAGGATTTCTTGGGCCACGACGTGGCCGAGCGACCCTTTCCCATCGTAGGAGAAGATGTCAAGCCCATACAGGTTGCTGCCATTCTTCCAGACACCAATCTCGACCGGCGTTAGGAGGGACTTTGTAAGAGCGTCGTCTCGCACCAGAGTGTCGAAACAGCGATTGTCCAAGCCAGATTCGACAATGGCCTGTGAAAGAACTTCCCTGTTCTTCCTAAGCCATTCCTCGTCCCACATCCTCCATACCGCGGCTGGTATCAGCTGCTGCTTCTTGTTATCGTCCTCGGCTCTCTGCTTTGGGCTGTGTGGGCTGTAGGAGTACAGTTGGCGTGTAATCGGCAGAAGTACGTTGAGACCCTCGCACGTAGGCGAAAGGCACGGATTCCACTTTTGCCGGAGGTAAAACACGATCTCGCTATTGGTGAGACCGCCTAGAAAATAGGTATCGCCAAATAAAGAAAGTGAGGCCATTTTTGCTTTGTGCTTTAAGACGGCAAATTTCTATTTGGGAGGTGGGTAGGCGCGTCGTCGTTGTCGGTATCAAACAGGTTAAATTCCAAGGTTTTTTTGGTGTAATCTCATGTAGGTTACCACTGCGCACAAACAGCTCAGATAAAGAGAAGATAAAAACGACTTTCGTTAAAATTTTGTTTAGAATTACATTCCAGGCATCATCCAGCACGTCATTCTCCCTAGTTAAGCTTGGTCTTCACCCAAGAAGCAGCATCCTGTGAAAACAAATCAAAGTAAGTGGTGTGAGAGTTTCCGTCCTGGCCTCCGGCGCATACAGGGTCCGTGGCGACGCAAATGGCGCGTAGGATGTTGGAATAGCGGTTCAGCGAGGTAAGCTGGTTGCCAGAGCGAGGCCAGATCTGCAAGAAATATTGCGAGTTAGTCGAATGTATGCTGACGAGGATCACAGTGCATTTAGACTTACGCCATTTCCAGATGCACCCGTGTTGGTGTTGTAAGTCTGGTTGGCAGTGTGACGGACGTCGCCCCAGAGGAGAGCGGCCTTGATCTTGTTTCCGGGCGACGTGGTCGGGTTGAGGCCCTGCACAGTCGGTTGCGTGCAGCCCTGGATGTTGCCGCCGCCGCCACCGAGGATGTCGCCGACGACATGGGCACCCTGAGGGACATATTAGCTTTCTGGCGGAGAAGCAAGAAAAATAACAACAAGCGGAGCAACATACCTGAGAGTAGCCGCTCAGCACCAACTTTGAGTTGGGGCACCGGCTGGCGTAGGCCGTGATCTGGTTGGTACCGTTCGCCACGCCTTGAGCCACAGACGAGCAGTAGGTGGGCTCAAAGGCAGCGGGATACTGGATGCTCTCAAATCCGCAGCTGGTGCTGCCCTGGCAAATGGCGTTGACGGTCAACTCTTGACGGCCCGGGTATGGCTCGGAGGTGCCGCGAGCGATGAAGATGTGCACGTCTTCGCAGGGGCTTTGGCGCTCCTCAAGGGCGGCTGGGGCAGCGAGGACAAAAGGAGCCGCAAGGAGGAGAGCCGAGGGGAAGAGCATCTTGGGGGCTGAGGGCAAATGGCGTCTGGTTGTCGAGAATAGTCAAGTCCTGATGTGCGGAATGGCTGGTGATGATGTTGGACAACAGGACAGCAGGAAACGTCGTGGGTTTATAACAATATTCCACCTACGGAGATGAAGCAGCCGCCAATGCGCCTCATTGCAACTCCCCTTAGAAAGGAGAGAGCCCCTCTGTGGATACTGGGGTGCGTAGTACTCGCTAGACTAGTTCCTGGTTGACGATCTCTGCACAACGTACTGGTGTTAATAGTGGAGATGGAGCATAACGTTCATCTCGCGACCCCGGACGCAAGCATTCTACAGTACAGTAAAACCGTGGAATTACGTAGTGAAAAACTACGGGATTCTTGATGTGGTCCGGTAGAACATCGGAGAACAAGAGAAGCAATCAAACCAAGCCTGCCTAGACAGGGGGATTGAAGCCGACACGACGAACCGTTGTTCGTCGGTCACTGTGGATACGATTCTGGGGAAATGTTACGCTGTCGTCGTGTCGAGTTGGCAGCTGCCCTAGACGGTCATCTCCTCGTCCGAACATGCACGGAAGCATGCGTCTATTCGGTCCATTCAGATCAAACTGACAGGGCTGGCTTTCTGCCTGCCCTTTTGATCACGTATGTGACCGCCCGGAACCCAGCGCTCCTTGCATATGTTGGGGTTGAAGCACGCATGAAGTGAAGCTTGGCGGAGGGGCATGCTACCCCAGTGCCCGTTTGGGCAGATTGTTCCGGGAATCAGGATCCAGGTGATCGGCATTTGTATTTCTGGTCTTGTTTTGTCGTCCACATGAAAGATGAAAAGTACAGAAAATTCCCGAGGTTTGAATGACGACTTGCACGCTATCTATCGGCAGTTGTGACTTGCAGGTATCTTCTTCACTGCATGTCTGGTTCGCATCTATTTGTGAGGCTGGCCGGGGTCATGATAAATTCTTGATGATCATTCCATTCCCACATGGCTGGCACGGGTCTGTTTCCCTTGGACTTGGGTAATGGTTCATTGTGGGCTTGTAAATTGAGGTAGGTGGGAGTATCCTGTGGGACGATCGGATCTGGTATCACGTGCCATTCACGTGACAGACAGTCACACGTCTACTTTTCGGATCCCTTTTTCTGTGCATGTCCACTGAGGGTATCTTTTGGCTGTGCAAGTCGGAAGTAAGCAAAGGTAAATCTCTCGTCTCCGTCTTGTGCCAGCAGTAAAAATGGGTAACCAGAGTGTTTGCTAGCGTTAACTCTAACAATAATGCTTGATAATAGGCCGCTCAAAATTGAAACCCATACACGCCACCAACCAGTGAGCCTCCAAGAATCCTATCAACCAGTTTGACAGCCGCGCGTATAATCCACAAGTACGGTACCCTTTCTACCAGCGCAACTGCTTGAGAATCTCGGTTGATTTGGTGCAACCCGGGATTGTTGAGCTCCAGCCAATTTCCGTTGGACATGTAGAAGCCAAAGTTGGCACCCATCCTCTTCAACGGCTGCCCGGGAAAGAGCTTCATGAAGTAGTACCCAAAAGGCCCAATCGAGTCAAAGTATATCTGGCCTCCCTTCCCACTCCCCTGAAAATGCCGCAGAAGCTTGCAGAACAAACCAAGCACCTGATCAGCATTCAGGTACATGACCAGACCTTCAAAAATGATCAGCACGGGTCTGTCGTTGGGCACCCGAATGTCACCCAGCCAGTCCACGTCGTTGATAATGTCCGGGCATTCTAGCCGGTACTCGCCCTGACCCGGCGGTACCTCGGGTTCATCCACCACCGCCCTCCTCAACTCGACCACATCCTCCTTGTCCACGTCGATCCAGACACGCCCCGGGCCTTGCCACTTGACCCGATGACACCTCGTGTCCATGCCGCAGGCGAGGTGCAGCACGGTAGCTGGCCCTGGATGCTGACTGAGAAAGTTCTCGGCTGCCTCGTCAAAGATCTTGGCCCTCGCCGAGACCATTTTGGCCATGATGCCTTTATGAGCAGCCCTTGCGCGTGCGTCAAAGTTGTAGCCGTGCTCATCCTGGATTTGTTTTCTGATCTTGGCAGACAGCGTGTCGTTGAGGATAGGATTGGGGGACTCGGCGTCGTCGGCACGCGCCAACAGCGTCAGCATGAGCGTCTCCTGGGCGCCGCTGAGGCTGACTTTGCCCTTGCCTTGGTCTGTTTTAGCTGCCATGATGTTGTATCGGAACTGGGTGTTGCGGGATGCAGTGCAGAATGTGGCAAATCAAAAGAAGGAGCAGGCACTTGGGTATATATGTTTCTGGCCGAGGACCTCGGTTCCCTCCAAGTCACAGGATACGATTCCGGACAGCGGATTTCTTGCACACCGTTGCCCCCAGTCGTATATGGGATTGTGGGGGGGCTGTGACCAATAGGCTGTACAAAAAACTGTATATAGTTCAGATGGATCCCGACGCTGCTAGGATGGTCCCAAAGCTTCTGCATCATACATTTCAGCACATCATATGCCCGATTGCTCACGGCCTTTTATTCTTACCAAAACGGCCGTAACCGAGCCCGAAAATTCGTCTAGAATACTACTGGTTGCTCGATCTCCGATAGAAGTACCCGGATGGTAATTATCTGGAACAAATGCAGTCGATACCAAGCATCAGCCTCGTGTATTGTGCAGCGTATGGTGTAACTTTTGCGCCACATTAGAAGTAACTACCGTAATACAACTTCATTCATCCCCTCAAAGCGTCCAAGCAATTACAATGTCCCCAAGAATTTTCGTTTCCGGGCACGTCAAACCTTTCCACCTTGCTGTCCATCCTCTAGCCTCCCAATTATATGCAGGGTTGCTGGTGTGTAGTATAAGCAGTAGGTGACGTGCAGAATAAGTTCCGTGTCCTTGCTCATTGTAGTCAAAGAAGTCGATATTGAATTCCTCCTCTTCGTTGGCTGCTGGCTCTTCTGGGGCGCAGACATTTTGATTTTATGAAATTTTTTAAATATTAAATATTTCAAGTTTGTGGAGATGGTTGTTCTGCTCGCGATAATATGGTTAGCCAATGATGAGAGTAAACAATAGGGAACTTGTTACAGACTGTAGTTGTTGTTGTTGCTGGAGGTGACTACATTGGTGGGTCCCTCAGTTGTTGCCTTCTTTCAAAATATCACTTTCCCGTCACTTTCCAGTCACTTCTGACCTGCCCAACCCATTGGTACGACCCCGCCAGATCCTCTGCACCACTTACTGAAAATCTTTTGTACAGATTCCCTCGACAAGCTAGATTACAAAACAAGCTACATCACAAAACAAGATACATCACAAAACAATGGCTACCGCAGAGGGCCCCCCTGATGTCTACTCTCAGCGCGGAGCTGATTCAGTACCTACACCAGCTCTCGTATCTGCCGATTACCAGGCTGTACAAGACCATGTCCCTGCAGCTGGCCAAGGTCGACTTGGACATGGACCTTGACCTGAAGAGCACCATACAAATGCTGGATTGCGAGCAGGATGACCCCGGAGTCATCACGCAGCTGCTTCACAGCATCCCCCGGGATCTCTTGTCGTCCATCGCCAAAGGTACAGTGGCCTACGATGTCTTCAACGGAGGACTAAACCATCACAGTGGTGCCTTTGCCGGCACCTATATCGCATCCCTCTCCATCGACGGTAGAGACGGCAGGTTCTTGACCGCCAACGAATATTCCACGCTTCGAGACCACCTCAAGACGTACTGCGACGCCTGGGACGATTTCTCCAGCCGCAAAGGAGTTAACTCGCCCTGGGAAATGGGATCCAACCATTCCGTCGTCTGCACGTCTCAAGGCTTTCGTCTGCCAAGTGGACAAGAAGAATCACGGAGACCTCGATGGGCCGTTGAGCATCAGCTCCGACACCCAAAAGCTCCGGGTCAGCCAGATGCGAGATAGTCTCCAAAAGCGCATAGATTACGCGCTCGACCCGGTCGGCGACGATGAACAGCACCAGAGCCCCGTTATGGTCGGCTGTTCCGAGAAAATTGACGTCCACATTACAGCGCACGCCACCGACGGCCCGCTTACAAGCACGACGTATACCTGGGCCCTGGTCGTCCGCATCCTGGCCAACGGGATGAACTTGAAAGTCGTCGACACCGTTCTCCCAGTTATCATTATCACGGATAGAGACCAGCTGAGCTTGTCCGAAATGCTGGTCACCACCTTGGCTGAGTCTTTTGTTGTACAACAAGGCTTCAATGTGATACAAGCAGGTGGCCGCCGCGACAAGGGCGTGAGCCAGGCATTCATTAACCAGGGCCGGGACCATGTTGCCAACTTGATTCACTTCCAGGACACCATGGACAAAACGATGGCGCAGGTAGATGCCGACTGCAAACGTATCAAGGTACACCAAATTCAACAGGAGACCCGCGAGCATTTGGACAGCCTCCTCGCAAGGGAGGAAACCGACAACGCAGCCGTTGCCGAGCTTACTGCACAGGTGGACGAGCTAGCAACTCGCGACCAGGCAAACATGGAGCTTGAGGCCAAGTTAAGGGAGGAGATTGAGTCCATGGAGAAGTCGAACGCGTACCGGGATGAGCTGTCGGCTGCGCTCGAGATGGCAACGGAGGCTATCAGGGGTTGGCTGGAGGAGCCAAACTAAAATAGGGAGCGCTATCGAGCTTGAAACAGTTTCGCCTGTTCCAAGGTTGCAGGAGACGCAATGAACAACATCAGGCGTGGTTAGGAGCTCATGCTGTATTAGCGTTGGAGGTTAGCTCTTTCGCGGGCATTGTTCTTCGCGAAGATTTCAACGAACCTTGTCTACGATTTTTGCACTGCTGGAATGTAGCTTCGGGTTTACAGTGGACAAAGAGGCAAACGGTCGGTGTCAAAGGCTAGACAGGATTGGTTTTTAAGTACTGCGCAGCTTCTGCATTAAATGTTACATGTTTCTCAGATGTATTTGCAAGTTATCTGCATCCCCTTTCCAGAAAATATTGGTCGGTACCCTCGGTGTCAAAGGTTAGACAGGATTGGCTTTTTGAATACTGGCCAGTTTCTGCATTAAATGTTACATATTGCTTCAATTTATTTGCAAATTATTTATATCCCCTTTCCAGAAAATATTGGTCGGTGTCAAAGGTTAAACAGGATTGATTGGCTTTCAAGTACTGGCCAGCATCTGCATTAAATGTTACATATTGCTCAAATTTATTTGCAAGTTATCTGCATCCCCTTTCCAGACAGTATTGGTCGATCCCATCGGATTTACAAGCGTCCAAGCCAGAACCAATTCGACACTGCTGACGATCTTGAATTCATCCTTTCCGAGCCCAAATCGTCCACAAGCCTTGATATCCGCTAGTCATCATCACCACCTAGGTCCTGGTCGTCGAGGACGCGGCGGGGCGGCTTGGGAGCGGGCTGACCCGGCTGCTGGCTGGGGTTGCCGGTCCCGATAGAGATTGGAGGCTGGCCGTTGCCGGGGGTGATTTGCAGACCACCAGGGCCCAAGCTGACGCCGCCGCTTCCGCCGCCCGGAGTTCCATAGTTGAGGCCTCCCGGACCGAGCTGGAAACCTGGGCCGCCGTTTATGCCGGGGATGTTGATGCCGGGAGTTGTAGGGCCGTTGGGGTTGGATTGCTGGGGGTCCCGGGCCAAGAGGGGGATGGCGGCGACGGGGTGGCTGAAGGCGGCCAGAGCGAGCGCGAGCACGGCGTAGGTTGTTCGGTACATGATGTTTTGCAACGAGGTTGTTTTTGAGTGTTTTGGTGGGGTTGGAGAGCCAAAGATTGAGAGGGAAACTCTGATTGTGTTGGTGTGATGAGTGAACCGAAAATTCCGAGAGCTGAAGGGGGGTTGGGCTCGGCCTTAAATCATGTTTGGGCAATGGAAGACGTAATAGCCAACAATATCACGATCGCCAAAAACCTTTTGCTTGATTCCAGAGCTGGTGATAGCCAATACAGGCGTTCGCCATTCTAGAACAATCTCATATGCTTTAAGGTTGCGAATACGATCAGAGGGGGCTTTCGCCGGTGAGGGCCAGGCAACTGGATATTCATCTGACTCCTCAAGCTCCAATACCCCAAATAGAAATAGCACAACAGACGACGGCGATCCACCATGGCAGTCTCCGAGATTCCGTGATTCGAGGGTAACAGTCGACTGCACCCTTATTCCCGACTCTGACAGAGCGACGAGATGGCAAGGTTTACGAGTAAACGGCTAATCCGATGTTAGACTATTTCTCGGAAGAGAGAAATCTTGATTGAGTACTCCAATTCTAGGCCTGGGACATCTGATATGCGCTGTATAGGAGCGACGTTAATGCAATACTCTACAATAGACATGATAGATATTTGCGAGGGGTTTTCGAGGGACACTGACTCGATGGAGTTGATGCCCACTCGCTCTATCGGCTGCTTGACCCCATCGATTAAAGAGTTGTAGGGCGCAAATCGCGACATCAGATGCGGGGTCTTGAATTCTTTAGTATATGAACTCGACATCACTACCTTGGCACGTGAAGGCTGCCATCTCGCTCTTGGTCCATACTTTTTTAATCCCGATGACATGTACGCTATTGCCGATCAGGAAACTCCGTGTATCTGGCAGCCGACTGCAGAACAGGATGCTTGTTGTACAAGTCGCTCAAAGTAGCCACCACTCGGTTTGGTAGCGTTGCGTGCATTCTAGTCAAGATGCGGCAAGTTTATCAGGTCTGACTTGATAGTAGACGGCAACTACACAAGGTGGCTCCCGGAAATCTGTAGCCGTCCGTAGTCAGGGGCCGATGTTGGGGTGGAAAGTAACTTGACCGTTGGGTAAAAACGTCCGAGTTTATATCTACAACCTTGTCGATTCTTCGTCCCATGAAATCAAGTATAGTCAGTCTACTGATATCTTGTGATGAGAATGCCCCCAGCTTGCCCCGCTTGATAGCAACTGGGGCGTAATCCAGACAAATGCGGCTAGACATTTGGAGAACCATGAGGAGACAGAAAGATGTTAATTTTTCGGACACTGATATACTCTCGCCCGCCAGTGTAAAAGTTCGGCATGCGATGCAAACAGTTAGCGACACTTACCAGGTTGGCAACCTAGCCAGGTCTGGATAAATCACAAGACGAACACTACGTAGTCGTTCTGGGCGTCATGAGACAAACCTCGGATTGATTTTGGATCTGGGCACCAAACATGGTGAGCAAGAGTGCACAACACCCAATTACTCGAGACGCCCATCCGGCAGAATTGAGGGCTTCATTTTCAATTCCCTCACTCCTATTGAAAAGCATTTGTTTCAATCCACTAACTTTGAATCTGGGTGTGGTTGATCGAGATGCATCAGCCTTTCGAGACCAGCATCTAGAATACGAATGCGAAGCCTGAGCTGTAAGTGTCAGTGTCGAGTCGAAGCTCCACAATCGGTGCAGCTCGGAAACGAATAGCTCTCCCTATATAAAGGTAGAACACACCGCATCAAGGAACGCTGGCAATTAGTAGATGACGAGGCAAGCCGGAGCCCGGAGCCCCGGTGTGCCGGATGAGACGTAGCGCCACGGGCTCGCCAGGGATAGGAAAAGAGGTGGATACAGGTTGTTTCCAGATATTGCCAGTGGCTCGACCACACAGAGCCGCGCAATCAACGGCTATGGCGGTGGAAGATTGGACCCGTCTCGGGCGAGCGGGCGCCTTTTACGTCCTTTCATGGAAACTAGCGGAATACCACTAAAAAAGATGCACTGCATCGCCCGTCCAAGACGCACTCTCACTCAGCTCACCTTGGCACCATTCTGAGACTTTCGGCCATCTCAAAAGTACCACCCCAAGAACTCTGGATTGGGTGGCATATTGTGAATCTTGGGTGTTGGTGGTCAAGATTGCAATGGCAAAATGATGGAAAAGCGGTATTAAATGTCAAAACCTGGGCAGAATATTCCAGTGCACCGCGGAAATGCCATGCTGAGCGGTACATTTCCCCTCTTTGATCCCTCCATGATTGGGGTAAGCATCTCTAATTATTGCGGCAGTAATTGTCTGCTGCATTTGTTTGGACGAACACAAGTCTTCCAAGACGCTATTGAATGCAGCCTTTGTAAACCCACGTGTACCACACGTGTGTGGAAACTGGTAGGTCAGTTTAACGTCAGCGGCGCATACAACAGCTTATGAGGCAAGCAGGCAAAAGAACACAGAGAAGACACACCGCGCCAAGAGCGCCAAGTTCATGGCATGCTTGGATAGACCAATCGACGCGTCCAAGCTGGTATGACCAGTCTGGGCACGTTTTACTCCGCACCTCTGCTTCCCCGTCGTTATTTGCCGTCCCCAGCTGGTTGCTTGGCGCAAGACTTTCCGCTAGAGGTAGACCGACTGCCGGCGACGCGCAGAATTTTGTTAGTAATTCAATCATGACTGCACCATCATTGGCCGATCCGAGCAGGGGTCGGATATACGGCATTGCGGCTCTTGCAAGTGACATTGATTGTGGATGTTGGCGACGACAGAGGAAGGGCAGGAACAGAGACGAAAATGCAGCTTTAGACCCGAACTCGCTACGCAACTTACACATCTCTTTCTTGTACATTGCTTGTCATTCTCGGCGTGTAATCTCGGAGCAATGGGTGCGAATATCCGCCGCCCGTTCCATTTGCTGACCTCCCAACTACACGCGATTACGGCGCCGAGGTCTTGGATTCTCGGCGACGCGGGGACCAACCTGGGGACCCTTCCGGGGCCCCAAAAAACAAATCAACTTTGCAAAGAGCAACCAAAGTCCAGGGCTTGGCTTAACTGGCATTGGGTCCACGTTGCCGGAAAGCTTTCAGGCCAAGCTGGCTCAGCGGATCCCTTCCCATTTTGTTGGTTGATCCGGTCTTGCCTGCAAAGTTGCTGCCGTCAAATACAAGCTCGCCTCATGATTCCAGTGGCATTCGTCTCGCTTCAGTCGCTGCATCGCTACTCCTGGCATCCGTTTGCCCGGCCGGTCGCCAAGTCGCCAAGTAGCTCCTTGGCCGTCATTGGAAGCAGGGACACGGGAAGTGAACAAGTGCAGTAGGGCCCCGGAACCGTTGATTTGGGACTGATTCGTAATTGGTAGTGGTCGTGTCTGATGCAATAACGTTGGGCTCCACATCTCCGACCCCCCTAAAGTCCGGCCCCCTTGAAAAATGTAACGACGAAATACCCCTTTTATAAACCGATTTAAATGTAAACCTATCAACGCACAATAATACAATCATTGTCAGGCTCTCCCGGTTCGCTAACCTCTTCTCCATCGTTCAAATCCTCTAAACAGTCCCTATTATTTTCCTGTGCTTCATAAACGTTTTTTTTGCTGACCAAAAGCTCGTTGGGATCCGGAATTACCCTTTTCCTTTTGACCGGCCGTACCGCCTCCAATTTTGCTTTTAACAAACTGATTTTTTGCTGAGCTTCAGCCAATAAGATATCCTTGGTTTCGAAGCTTTTTTGGACTTTTGCAAACAAAAGCCGTGAAGTGGCGTTACTTTTTTCGGACCGGGAAATTTCCTGTAGTTGAAGTCGAATATCTCGGGTCGTTTTAGGGGTTTTCCAAATAAGTAAAGATTGGTCGTTAATTTTTTGGTTTGGGCTTTCCGGTGTTTTATCCCTTTGGAAGCCGTTATTTCTACCTTTTTCGACGTTGGCGTTGCTATTTTCTAATAAAAACGGGTTTAAAAGTGGTTTTGCCAAGTTCACCGGCCATAACCCCGTCGTACGCCAACCAGATTGAATGGTTTTTGCTATAAATGCTTTTGATCTGGCTTTTCGATAGCAAAGTAGAAAGTTTCGTTTCCCAACAACCGTTGAACAGCAAAACTGGTTTACAAATCCCAGGTGACGTCGATAAGCTTCCTTTAACGGCCCAAAAACCGATAAATCCAACGGTTGAAGAACGTGCGACGAATGAGGAGGTAAATATAAAAGCTGAATATTATTTTGGAGGCAAACAAGCATAAACTCGTCGCTGACGTGTGATCCGTGGCCGTCGAGAACTAATAAACGCTTTTCAGGAGTTAAAGGTTGGGTATTTGGAATAAACACCTTTTTTAACCATTCGATACCTGTTTCATTATTTGTCCACCCGTTTTCTGTTGCATGAAATTGCCAGGTATCGAAAGGACTTAAATCAGCTGGAAACCATTGTTGCTGTACGTTTTTCCCCTTAAATATAACGAGGGGAGGTATAACAGCCCCCGTAGCTGATACACATTCGATTATGCTCGTCCAACCCCGCGTTCCAGGCTCTTTTCGCTGTAATGGCCGGATTTTATTACGCCCTAACACCAGGCCATTAGATCCTTTGCCTTCCATTATACCTGTTTCGTCCATATTCCAACGGTTGGCCGGTTTTATAGTATCGATAACGGGATTTTTCAAATAGGACCACCAAGATTTAATTACCTCGGTTGTAGCCCCATTAACCCGGGCATTTTCTATTCGCCGGGGCCTTTGGGTTTTCAAAATTGGATATCGGGCTATAAAACGGCTAACCCAATGTTTCCCAAGGCTTTTTCTTTCTCCGGCGGCCTGAAGAATTCGTTCCGCAAAATAGCGTAGTTCTTGATGCGTTGGCGGAAGGCCTAACGCGGCCTGCGCAAGTACCCAATCTGCCAAATAGGTCTCCTGCTCCTGTGAAAGCCTTTGACAAAATCTTTTCGCTTGTTGAATTGACTGGGCCCCCTTTAAACGATCGTGAAGGGTACTCCGAGGAATACCCCATTTTTGCGAGGTTTTGTGAACTGATTTGCCATTTCTTATGTCAGAAATGGCAGCAAGAAGCTGATTTTCAGTGTACTGTTTCATTGGAAAGTTTGGAGCAAGAATCTTCAAAATGCAAGTTCTAAAGTGAAAAATTCGTCTAGATATTTATAAAATAAAACAAAGGGTTGACGTGGCTGAGTAGATATTTTTAGGGGCCGGACTTTAGGGGGGTCGGAGATGTGGAGCCCAACGTTAAAACCCATCCACCTCTGCTTTTTCAAAGTGACGCTGCCCAGCAATCTTTTCCAACCTACATTCTCTCTTGATCAAGTTGCTTGTTCGGACGGACGATCTGCAACAGCTCTTTTTGTGGTCTCACCAATATTCCCTGTTCCCGACAAGCAAAGACAATGTCGACTGGAAGAATAGACCCGCCACCGTCGGACACGGAAAAGGACGTCAAGGTCAACCCCCAGCACGACTCTGATGGATCGTCACCCGACGTCGAGGCGTTGCACTCGGAAGGCGTCGCGCCGCCGGGGGCCATTCCGGGTGCCAACAACAATGCCGTCAGCTTGGAGAGGGAGAAGTCCATTCTCAGAAAGTTGGACAAGCGGATTGTGCCCATGGTGATGTGGACATATCTGATGAACATGATGGATCGAGGTATGTATCGGTATGCGCCTGTACGTTGCTGCTGTTATCACTAACGCAAACAGTCAACATCGGAAACGCTCGTCTTTTCAGCATGGAAGAGGACTTGGGAATGCAAGGCGGCCAGTTCCAACTGGCCGTCTCGGTCCTTTTCATCACCTACTGTGTATGTCATCCAGTTTTCATGTTTAGCTCTGATTCGAGATCTAACAAGCGACAACAGCTCTTTGAGGCCCCCTCCAACATGATCATCAAGAAGATGAAGCCCGCCCGCTATCTAGCCGGCCTGACCCTCGCCTGGGGCGTCGTCGCGACTCTCTCTGCGCTCGTCAACAACTTCGCCTCGCTCGTCGCCTGCCGTCTGATCCTCGGTCTTCTCGAGGCCGGTTTCTTCCCCGGCGTGGTTCTGTACCTGTCCATGTTCTACGGCCGGAGGTCGCTCGCCCTGCGCATCGCCCTCTTCTACGGCACGGCCGCGTTATCAGGAGCGGCCGGCGGCCTGGTCGCGTATGGCATCAGCTTCATGAACGGGTTCAACGGCTGGAACGCGTGGCGGTGGATCATCCTCATCAACGGTCTTCCCACCATCGTCACGGGCGTCGTCATTCCCTTTGTGCTGCCCAACAGCCCCGAGACGACAAAGTTCCTCGATGAGAGCGAGAAGCGCGACCTCGTCCTGATTCACGAGGCCCAGGTCGGCCGCGCAAAGAACCTGACCCACATGGTCAAGGAGGACGTCTGGGATGCCGTTCGCGACTGGACCACGTGGACCTACTGCATCGCCCTGTTCCCGCAGCTCATCATGTTGTACTCGTTCGTTGTGTTCCTGCCCACCATCATCAACGGCCTGGGCACCTGGACCCCGGCCGAGGTCCAGGCCATGACCATCCCTGTCTACATGTTTGGCGCCATCGTCTACGTTCTCTGCGCCTGGCAGAGCGACAAGACCCAGAGGCGAGGCTACTTTATCATCGGCGCCATCTGCTCCGCCATGGTCGGCTACGGCATGCTGTACGCCGACGCCGGAGCCGGAGCGAGCTACGCGGGCTGCTTCTTCGTGTCTGTCGGCATCTTCCTTTCGGCCGGGATTTCATTCGCCTGGGTGCCTGTCAACAACCCGAGGTACGGCAAGCGCGCCTTCTCGACGGGTATGCATTTGACCATTGGCAACTCTTCCGGCGTCGCCGCTCCCTTCTTGTTCCTCGGCACCGACGGCTTCCGCACGGGATACACCATCAGCTTGATCCTCTTGGCGTTTGGCCTGATCCTCAACGTCATTCTGCACTTGCACTTTAGGCGTCAGAACAAGTTGCGTGATGCAGGTGAGCAGGACTACCTGATGGAGGGAAAGACGCAGTTGGAGCTTGAGGCTATGGGCGAGAGGAACCCGCAGTTTAGGTTCGCCATCTGAGACGTTCCTTTATCAGTACGGTAGCCATTATATAGGTGTCAGTATCAACTATCGAGACTGTAGTGCAAGAATTTCTTTATCTGATATACCAAGCGTCCATCCAGGGAGCTATTAAAATACAATTTGTCTTGCTGCTGCCTTGTTACTACCATCATCATAAACCAATGATAGTTTGGAGCAGGCCGTGAATAACTAAGAGTCTAGATCAACTCACTGATTATGGGTATCCATGTGGCAGTCTGGGGCAACGTTCCTTGCCCGTAAGATACTTTCTGATGCCGTTTTGACTGTCAGTACCATAAATACCTGCAGTCAGGGTCCAGACTTGACCCTGCATCTCGCATCAATCAAGCTTTGCGGAGACTGCATACTACCGTCAACCATACCTCCCCTCCCCACCCAACAGCTCCACATCTACGTCGTCTTCAAACTTTACAGGCTTGTATGCTCTGTCCACTATGCGTCGCAGTCTCCTGCGCCTCGAACACTTGAGACAGCAAACAAAGCTGGTTAGGAGGGCAACAACAGCGGTAATGGCTTCGACGACAACCTCGATCCAGTGCTGGCCCAGCCAGGCCCAGAACCAGTCGTCTCCTGCTCCCCACGTCCCGCCATGGCCTGCGTGGTTCCAAAAAACCCACCGGTCGGCGCCCTCGCGCTCGTCCATCATGACGCGGTGCAGTTTTGCCCAGCCGGAGCCCGCGTATGGCGGTACGATTCCTCCTCGAAGCCTCGCATGGTATCGTTCCCACATCGCCGTCAAATACCACTGTCCGCTGTTGTACATGACCCTGGCGTACGGCAGCAGCCAGTTCCAGTTGTAGGCCTCGAGGTTTTCCGTCAGCATACGCGTCCAGGGGTGCTCCGGCTGCGCGCCGATGATGTTGTTGCTCAGCGCCCCGAGACCACCATCGGTAGTAAAAGCTGGGAGGCTGCGGAAAGGCTCGAGTGAAGCTTCGCATCCATTGTCTAAATCGATGTAGATGCCGCCGTATTTGCGAACAAGAAAGTACCGCATGACGTCGACCCGCTGTATCGGATACTTGTAGCCTTCGTAGGTCGCGAGGAACCAAGGGTATTCGTTGGCGATGAATGCGAGGGAGTCCTGGGAATGCCAGATCTGATAACAAGTTAGTCGAGGGATACACTGCTGACGCGACGGGGCACAAACCTTGACATCCCATCCAGGGTTTCTGTCAATACATGTTTGACGTGCAGCTGACCAGTCCCCAGGCAGCTCCTTGCTCTCTGGGTCCTTCCAATTGTGATATATTTGATGTATTATCCGCGGAATCACAGGCTCCTTTGCGGTGTTGTTGTTGTATGCTTCGAGTACTTGCTCCTGCGTGATTGCGATCCCAGCATGCGGTCCCAGTTTACCAAATAACTGTGCAAAAGCGAGCAGCCGGACGACAATGTAGAAGAGCCAGAAGATTATGCCGGCCGATGTGGCGTAGCCGAGCCATGTCAGGACGCGACGGCGGTGCGGCAGGTGCGCCCGCATCGGATCGGAGAGAAAATGCCAAGTCGAGATTATGCTGTGCAAAAACCTGGAATGCGAAAAGAAAGAAGATGCTGTTGTTGAAATGGACTCTGGACAAGTCAACCATCTGGCCTGCAGATCATCGTGCGGAAGAGGGACCGACCCTTCTCGATTAGCCAAGGTAGTGGGAGTCCGGCGAACGGGCGACAGAGCTCGGGCGAGATTTAGACTTTGAGCTGAACGTCAACCTAGCAGACGGGACGGTTCACATGCTAAGCTTTGCGTCACCTTGGGCTGCAAATAAGCGTACTGAATTCAAGCTGAAAAGACTGAAATGGCCTGCAAAAGTCAATTACGAATCATCGACAATCTGTCTCACCATGCCCAAAAATCGTTCGCGGTACTCGGACGGGTTGGCCGTGATCGACATTGGTCCTCGGTGAGCCACCTTGTTGAACAGTTTGACAAGCCCCGTCATGGCCCGCGCGCGAAACTTGTGTCTTGCCCAGAAAAAGTCCAAAACCACGACGCGATACACCCAATTTTCTTGTCGATCCCTCATTCCCGTCCGCCACGCGTCCGCGTCTGACGATATCACCGAGGTCTGCGCGTCGGCTGGGTATCTCACGAGGAACAGAGAGTAGTCGATTGCATTGTTCTTTGCCAGCAACTCCGTGTCTTTTTCCAAGTCGTTCAAGAGTTGTGCTTTTTGTTCAGCCGTCACCTTGACCTTGTCTTTGAATTCATCCACCAACTTGTCCAGCACGCTGTTGGGCACCAACGCGCCATCCATGATGTCACGCTCTGGGAAAAAGTAGTCGTTGGGTTTGAGGTCGTACGTCTCCCACTCATCGCCTTGCTTGCCGTACATCAAGTTCTCCATGACAATGTGGTGCGTCGGTGCCGTGCCCAGGATTCCTCCCAGCGTCGCCTGCGGCGTAAAGACCATGTCGGCGATGCGCACGAGCAGGCTGTGCGGGTTGGCACGCATGTGACCTATGTAGGGCTCCAAAAGGTCGTGCGTGAAGAACTGATGCTCAAACCGCCGCGGCAGTGACTTGATTAGGTACTTGGCGTTGGCCGTGGTGAAAAAGGTAGACCCGCTGTAGCCGAGATCACCGACTGGTTTGAGGGCCGACCCGTCGCCGGCGCCACGCTGGAATGAACCAATGTACTCATCTTCGTCGAGCTTCCAGACGTGCTTCCGCAGGGCTCGGAACTCGGCAGGTCGGTAGCGGGCGAGACGCAGACGAAAAAGCGATAGAAACCCGATGATCCAGAGGAGGAGGCGGAATAGTTTGTTGGGACGCTTTGTGGCGTCGCGCTCTGAGACGGCTTCCTGGATGGAAGCCGAGATGAGGGAGGAGCGTATCTTCATTTGAGCCACAATCCAGTGATCACAGGCCTTGAGAAATGGATTGATGGCGGATTGTTGTTTCGTTTGAATTCTTTGTTTGGAATAAAAGCGCCTGATTTCAGCTCTTGCGCACGTCACAGATGAGATGTGGTCGAGGTGACGTCATCACTGCGCAGTCTATGGACCACGACAGCTGCAGCAAGAGGAGCACGAGCGTTGTATTTGCTGACCGTTGCGACTTCCTACTTCATATGATGAAACCTTATTCCAACCTCACAATTCTTATATCAATGTGATCCATGAGCTTTCCATGTTATATAATACGAATGTTGGATGCATTTCTCGTTTGGTTTCTGTTGATCAATATGGATTGCCCAGGTCTGTTCTGGTACCTATGAATGACACGTTGGTTCGCATCAGCTCTTGGCGTATACTGTTGGCCATGCACAAGCAACATACTATCTAGCTTTGTCGATAATGCGCGGGGTTCTGATGCGATTCAGACACTGATTTGGACCGTGGAAGTTCAGGCAGCCAACGAATCCTTTGAACAAACAGCATAAAGCCACTTGCTGTAAAGCCGCAGTCATGCCATTAAGCTCTTGTAATTCATTTTTCTCATTCTCTCTTTATCGGTCCCGTGCATGCCTTAAAGGATGTCGACGTGGATTGATCCAGCTTGGTAAAATTACTTATAAGTCAAAAAA